>NC_086452.1:430732329-430960547 GCF_028390025.1 Pseudophryne corroboree | reverse complement strand
AAAAATAACACAAAAATATACGGTCGACATTATGCTATGTCAGCATTTTGCCATGTCAACATTCTGACTGCCGACTCATTTCTTGTTGACCTTATGTCCATTCTGACTGCCGACTCTTTTCTTGTTGACCTTTTATCCATGCTGACATTCTGACTGTCCACATTCAGAATCTGTCGTCATTCTGGCCTGATCCCGCATGCATGGACCTAAATGCGTATATTCCTCTGCATACACAGCTGCATCATCTCTATGATGTGACCTCCCCATTCCGTACACCTGGCCTCGCTGCCATCATTACCAGTGCGGAGGATCTACAGCACACACATCAGACTTCCTATCAACAATTCCATTTCAAGGACTTCTGCCTGGTTTAGCAGAAAATGGCATATAACCAAGATAATCGCTTGCACTCCAGCTGCACAGCAATCGTACATGGGGGGTAATTCAGAGTTGATCGCAGCAGCAAATTTGTTAGCAGTTGGGCAAAACCATGTGCAGTGCAGGGGGGGCAGATATAACATGTGCAGAGAGCAGGGCCGTTTCTAGCCAATTTGGCTCCCAGTGCGAGATTTCAAAATGCGCCCCCCCATTGACATTAAAAAAAATGTGTGGCTTCATTAAAATGGGCGTGGCCTCATAGAAGTGGACGTGGCCTCATCGGATATCATCACGGCCACCACAGGGGGGGAAAAAAAAAAAAAAAGGTCCACATTTTACACAGTATGGCAGGCAAGAGTCCCCATTTTACACATTACAGCAGGCACGTGTCCCCATTTTACACATTATACAGGCAAGACTCCCCATTTTACACATTACGGCAGGCAAGAGTCCCAATTTTACACAGTGCGGCAGGCAAGACTCCCCATTTTACACATTACGGCAGGCAAGAGTCCCAATTTTACACAGTGCGGCAGGCAGGTGTCCCCATTTTACACAGTACGGCAGGCCGGTGTCCCCATTTTACACAGTACGGCAGGCAGGTGTCCCCATTTTACACAGTACGGCAAGCAGGTGTCCCCATTTTACACAGTACGGCAAGCAGGTGTCCCCATTTTACACAGTACGGCAGGCAGGTGTCCCCATTTTACACAGTGCGGGAGGCAAGAGTCCCCATTTTACACATTATGGCAGGCAGGTGTCCCCATTTTATACAGTACGACAGGCAGGTGTCCCCATTTTACACAGTGCAGCAGGCAAGAGTCTCCATTTTACACATTATGGCAGGCAGGTGTCCCCATTTTACACATTACGGCAGGCAGGTGTCCCCATTTTACACATTACGGCAGGCAGGTGTCCCCATTTTACACATTACGGCAGGCAGGTGTCCCCATTTTACACATTACGGCAGGCAGGTGTCCCCATTTTACACATTACGGCAGGCAGGTGTCCCCATTTTACACACTGCGGCAGGCAGGTGTCCCCATTCTACACAGTGCGGCAGGCAGGTGTCCCCATTCTACACAGTACGGCAGGCAGGTGTCCCCATTCTACACAGTGCGGCAGGCAGGTGTCCCCATTCTACACAATGCGGAAGGCAGGTGTCCCCATTCTACACAGTGCGGCAGGCAGGTGTCCCCATTCTACACAGTGCGGCAGGCAGGTGTCCCCATTCTACACAGTGTGGCAGGCAGGTGTCCCCATTCTACACAGTGCGGCAGGCAGGTGTCCCCATTCTACCACAGTGCGGCAGGAAGGTGTCAAGTGGGGGGGAAGGAAGGGAGAGAGGGGGGGGGGGGGGGGGAGAGACTACTTGCATATAAACGATCTTCCCGCTCTTCGGGTCGGGCCGCCTCACCTCCCTCGCGCCGACCACCTCCTCCTTCCAGCTTGTCTGCTCCTCCTCCCTCTTCCCGAGTACTCCTGCTCGGGGGCGGGGTTTTGCAAAATGACGCGATTGCGTCGTGACATCACGACGCAAACACGTCATTCCGCGAAAACCCCCCCCCCCCCCCCAAGCAGGAGTACTCGGGAGGAGGAGCAGACAAGGACACGCAAAGTGCCGTGGCAGGCGCCCCGTGCGGTTGCGCGGCTCGCCCGCCGATAGTAACGGCACTGGCAGAGAGAGTTAGATTTGGGTGAGGTGTGTTCAAAATGAAATCTAAATTGCAGTGTAAAAATAAAGCGGCCAGTATTTACCCTGCACAGAAACAATATAACCCACCCAAATCTAACTCTCTCTGCAAATGTTATATCTGCCCCCCCCTGCAGTGCACATGGTTTTGCCCAGCTGCTAACAAATTTGCTGCTGCGATCAACTCTGAATTACCCCCATGGAATGTGAAACACGACTTGGGAGGCGCACGTAGATTTGCAAATACTACCTAGCGTGTTTCCATTGTGCGCATGCCCCAGAACACAACATTCGCAAATACGGGTAACCAAAAAATAAGAATTTACTTACCGATAATTCTATTTCTCGGAGTCCGTAGTGGATGCTGGGGTTCCTGAAAGGACCATGGGGAATAGCGGCTCCGCAGGAGACAGGGCACAAAAAGTAAAGCTTTAGGATCAGGTGGTGTGCACTGGCTCCTCCCCCCATGACCCTCCTCCAAGCCTCAGTTAGGATACTGTGCCCGGACGAGCGTACACAATAAGGAAGGATTTTGAATCCCGGGTAAGACTCACACCAGCCACACCAATCACACTGTACAACCTGTGATCTGAACCCAGTTAACAGTATGATAACAGCGGAGCCTCTGAAAAGATGGCTCACAACAATAATAACCCGATTTTTGTAACTATGTACAAGTAATGCAGATAATCCGCACTTGGGATGGGCGCCCAGCATCCACTACGGACTCCGAGAAATAGAATTATCGGTAAGTAAATTCTTATTTTCTCTATCGTCCTAGTGGATGCTGGGGTTCCTGAAAGGACCATGGGGATTATACCAAAGCTCCCAAACGGGCGGGAGAGTGCGGATGACTCTGCAGCACCGAATGAGAGAACTCCAGGTCCTCCTTAGCCAGGGTATCAAATTTGTAGGATTTTACAAACGTGTTTGCCCCTGACTAAATAGCCGCTCGGCAAAGTTGTAAAGCCGAGACCCCTCGGGCAGCCGCCCAAGATAAGCCCACCTTCCTTGTGGAATGGGCATTTACATATTTTGGCTGTGGCAGGCCTGCCACAGAATGTGCAAGCTGAATTGTATTACACATCCAACTAGCAATAGTCTGCTTAGAAGCAAGAGCACCCAGTTTGTTGGGTGCATACAGGATAACAGCAAGTCAGTTTTCCTGACTCCAGCCGTCCTGGAACCTATATTTACAGGGCCCTGACAACATCTAGCAACCTGGAGTCCTCCAAGTCCCTAGTAGGCGCAAGGCACCAAAATAAGCTGGTTCAGGTGAAACACTGACACCACCTTAGGGAGAGAACTGGGGACGAGTCCGCAGCTCTGCCCTGTCCAAATGGACAACCAGATATGGGCTTTTTTGAGAAAAAAACCACCAATTTGACACTCGCCTGGTCCAGGCCAGGGCCAAGAGCATGGTCACTTTTCATGTGAGATGCTTCAAATCCACAGATTTGACTGGTTTTAAACCAATGTGATTTGAGGAATCCCAGAACTACGTTGAGATCCCGCAGTGCCACTGGAGGCACAAAAGGGGGTTGTATATGCAATACTCCCTTGACAAACTTCTGGACTTCAGGAACTGAAGCCACTTCTTTCTGGAAGAAAATCGACAGGGCCGAAATTTGAACCTTAATGGACCCCAATTTGAGGCCCATAGACACTCCTGTTTGCAGGAAATGCAGGAATCGACCGAGTTGAAATTTCTTCGTGGGGCCTTTCTGGCCTCACACCACGCAACATATTTTTGCCACATGTGGTGATAATGTTGTGCGGTCACCTCCTTTCTGGCTTTGACCAGGGTAGGAATGACCTCTTCCGGAATGCCTTTTTCCCTTAGGATCCGGCGTTCCACCGCCATGCCGTCAAACGCAGCTGCGGTAAGTCTTGGAACAGACATGGTACTTGCTGAAACAAGTCCCTTCTTAGCGGCAGAGGCCATAAGTCCTCTGTGAGCATCTCTTGAAGTTCCGGGTACCAAGTCCTTCTTGGCCAATCCGGAGCCATGAGTATAGTTCTTACTCCTCTACGTCTTATAAGTCTCAGTACCTTAGGTATGAGAAGCAGAGGATGGAACACATACACCGACTGGTACATCCATGGTGTTACCAGAACGTCCACAGCTATTGCCTGAGGGTCTCTTAACCTGGCGCAATACCTGTCCCGTTTTTTGTTCAGACGGGACGCCATCATGTCCACCTTTGGTATTTCCCAACGGTTTACAATCATGTGGAAAACTTCCCGATGAAGTTTCCACTCTGCCGGGTGGAGGTCGTGCCTGCTGAGGAAGTCTGCTTCCCAGTTTCCATTCCCGGAATGAAACACTGCTGACAGTGCTATCACATGATTTTCCGCCCAGCGAAAAGTCCTTGCAGTTTTTGCCATTGCCCTCCTGCTTCTTGTGCCGCCCTGTCTATTTACGTGGGCGACTGCCGTGATGTTTTTCCCACTGGATCAATACCGGCTGACCTTGAAGCAGAGGTCTTGCTAAGCTTAGAGTATTATAAATTTACCCTTAGCTCCAGTATATTTATGTGGAGAAAAGTCTCCAGACTTGATCACACTCCCTGGAAATTTTTTCCTTGTGTGACTGCTCCCCAGCCTCTCGGGCTGGCCTCCGTGGTCACCAGCATCCAATCCTGAATGCCGAATCTGCGGCCCTCTAGAAGATGAGCACTCTGTAACCACCACAGGAGAGACACCCTTGTCCTTGGATATAGGGTTATCCGCTGATGCATCTGAAGATGCGATCCGGACCATTTGTCCAGCAGATCCCACTGAAAAATTCTTGCGTGAAATCTGCCGAATGGAATTGCTTCGTAGGAAGTCACCATCTTTACCAGGACCCTTGTGCAATGATGCACTGATTTTAGGAGGTTCCTGACTAGCTCGGATAACTCCCTGGCTTTCTCTTCCGGGAGAAACACCTTTTTCTGGACTGTGTCCAGAATCATCCCTAGGCACAGCAGACTTGTCGTCGGGATCAGCTGCGATTTTGGAATATTTAGAATCCACCCGTGCTGTTGTAGCAGTATCCGAGATAGTGCTACTCCGACCTCCAACTGTTCCCTGGACTTTGCCCTTATCAGGAGATCGTCCAAGTAAGGGATAATTAAGACGCCTTTTCTTTGAAGAAGAATCATCATTTCGGCCATTACCTTGGTAAAGACCCGGGGTGCCGTGGACAATCCAAACGGCAGCGTCTGAAACTGATAGTGACAGTTCTGTACCACGAACCTGAGGTACCCTTAGTGAGAAGGGCAAATTTTGGACATGGAGGTAAGCATCCCTGATGTCTCGGGACACTATATAGTCCCCTTCTTCCTGGTTCGTTATCACTGCTCTGAGTGACTCCATCTTGATTTGAACCTTTGTAAGTGTTCAAATTTTTTTAGATTTAGAATAGGTCTCACCTAGCCTTCTGGCTTCAGTACCACAATATAATGTGGAATAATACCCCTTTTCTTGATGTAGGAGGGGTAATTTGATTATCACCTGCTGGGAATACAGCTTGTGAATTGTTTCCCATACTGCCTCCTTGTCGGAGGGAGACCTTGGTAAACCAGACTTCAGGAGCCTGCGAAGGGGAAACGTCTCGACATTCCAATCTGTACCCCTGGGATACTACATGTAGGATCCAGGGGTCCTGTACGGTCCCAGCGTCATGCTGAGAGCTTGGCAGAAGCGGTGGAACGCTTCTGTTCCTGGGAATGGGCTGCCTGCTGCAGTCTTCTTCCCTTTCCTCTATCCCTGGGCAGATATGACTCTTATAGGGACGAAAGGACTGAGGCTGAAAAGACGGTGTCTTTTTCTGCAGAGATGTGACTTAGGGTAAAAACGGTGGATTTTCCAGCAGTTGCCGTGGCCACCAGGTCCGATGGACCGACCCCAAATAACTCCTCTTCCTTTATACGGCAATACACCTTTGTGCCGTTTGGAATCTGCATCACCTGACCACTGTCGTGTCCATAAACATCTTCTGGCAGATATGGACATCGCACTTACTCTTGATGCCAGAGTGCAAATATCCCTCTGTGCATCTCGCATATATAGAAAATGCATCCTTTAAATGCTCTATAGTCAATAAAATACTGTCCCTGTCAAGGGTATCAATATTTTTAGTCAGGGAATCCGACCAAGCCACCCCAGCTCTGCACATCCAGGCTGAGGCGATCGCTGGTCGCAGTATAACACCAGTATGTGTGTATATACTTTTTATGATATTTTCCAGCCTCCTGTCAGCTGGCTCCTTGAGGACGGCCCTATCTATAGACGGTACCGCCACTTGTTTTGATAAGCGTGTGAGCGCCTTATCCACCCTAAGGGGTGTTTCCCAACGCGCCCTAACTTCTGGCGGGAAAGGGTATACCGCCCATAATTTTCTATCGGGGGGAACCCACGCATCATCACACACTTCATTTAATTTATCTGATTCAGGAAAAACTACGGTAGTTTTTTCACATCCCACATAATACCCTCTTTTGTGGTACTTGTAGTATCAGAAATATGTAAAACCTCCTTCATTGCCCTTAACGTGTGGCCCTAATAAGGAATACGTTTGTTTATTCACCGTCGACACTGGATTCAGTGTCCGTGTCTGTGTCGACCGACTAAAGTAAACGGGCGTTTTAAAACCCCTGACGGTGTTTCTGAGACGTCTGGACCGGTACTAATTGTTTGTCGGCCGTCTCATGTCGTCAACCGACCTTGCAGCGTGTTGACATTATCACGTAATTCCCTAAATAAGCCATCCATTCCGGTGTCGACTCCCTAGAGAGTGACATCACCATTACAGGCAATTGCTCCGCCTCCTCACCAACATCGTCCTCATACATGTCGACACACACGTACCGACACACAGCACACACACAGGGAATGCTCTGATAGAGGACAGGACCCACTAGCCCTTTGGAGAGACAGAGGGAGAGTTTGCCAGCACACACCAAAAACGCTATAATTATATAGGGACAACCTTATATAAGTGTTTTCCCTTATAGCATCTTTTATATATTTCTAACGCCAAATTAGTGCCCCCCCTCTCTGTTTTAACCCTGTTTCTGTAGTGCAGTGCAGGGGAGAGCCTGGGAGCCTTCCCTCCAGCCTTTCTGTGAGGGAAAATGGCGCTGTGTGCTGAGGAGATAGGCCCCGCCCCTTTTTCGGCGGGCTCGTCTCCCGCTCTTTAATGGATTCTGGCAGGGGTTAAATATCTCCATATAGCCCCCGGAGGCTATATGTGAGGTATTTTTAGCCAAAAAAGGTTTTCATTTGCCTCCCAGGGCGCCCCCCTCCCAGCGCCCTGCACCCTCAGTGACTGCCGTGTGAAGTGTGCTGAGAGGAAATGGCGCACAGCTGCAGTGCTGTGCGCTACCTTAAGAAGACTGAGGAGTCTTCTGCCGCCGATTCTGGACCTCTTCTCGTTTCAGCATCTGCAAGGGGGCCGGCGGCGAGGCTCCGGTGACCATCCAGGCTGTACCTGTGATCGTCCCTCTGGAGCTAATGTCCAGTAGCCAAAGAAGCCAATCCATCCTGCACGCAGGTGAGTTCACTTCTTCTCCCCTAAGTCCCTCGTTGCAGTGATCCTGTTGCCAGCAGGACTCACTGTAAAATAAAAAACCTAAGCTAAACTTTTCTAAGCAGCTCTTTAGGAGAGCCACCTAGATTGCACCCTTCTCGGCCGGGCACAAAAATCTAACTGAGGCATGGAGGAGGGTCATGGGGGGAGGAGCCAGTGCACACCACCTGATCCTAAAGCTTTACTTTTTGTGCCCTGTCTCCTGCGGAGCCGCTATTCCCCATGGTCCTTTCAGGAACCCCAGCATCCACTAGGACGATAGAGAAAGTTGAAAACTGAGAAAGTACCATCACCCCAGCCCACGTGCAAACTGGCCCTGCCTCACAACTGAGCCGCAGCTTGATTGACAGGCTGTAGCCATTTGATAGTGGGCTGAACTGGGCAGCGTGGCAGACAATCATGGTGGAGTGTCGCCCCTGTTTTCTGGGAACGCTTGAGGCCAGTGCCTGTGTCTTCCAATGCAGACGTCCAGGCCTCGTCTACGGAGCTACCAGGGCCAGTCTGAGTAACAGATGACCGATGGACTCACTCATAATCTGATGCTACATTTTAGGACGCAGCACCTGGATTTGCAATGCCGGCAGGAGGTGTCTCAGATGCTGTGTTAGCATATTTTCACATTGATGTGAACTGTGTCTATATACTGTATCTCTGTATCAGGTCCTCTGTTCATTATAAAGACAACAGGGATTTACACTTTATAGAAATAAGGCAAAATGCAGCAGTTGGGAACGAAATACACTTGGAAATGTGACATTTCTTAGGCCTTCCTGACACCAGGAGAAAGTAGAAAGAGGGTGGCTGACCCTGACGTACCCATCAGCTAGGGAAGGATGGACAGAGATGCCTCTCTGGTGACCAGTGACCGCATTAAGAAGGTTATGTCCTCAGCCCCCCACCCCAGGGACTCAGGGGCCATGTCTTTGGGAGTTTCTGTCAGCCAATTAAGGTAGTGACACTGACAGGATCCTCTTGCTAGGCCAGATGTCAGCCCATCCTCCCCCGCCTGGACATAAGGCATTGTGATCTTGACTTGGTAATGGGAGAAACATTTAAATGTGACATCTTAGATAGTGGTCAGGACAGCGGCCCGTCACTGCTGTCCAAGAGTGCGGCTGTCACTTCCAGCGAGCCGACTACAAGATAATGGCTTGCTGCATCTAGTAAATGCTCCGCAGCTCTCTCTGATTACAAATCAATAGAAGTATTCCCTATTCCGGACACCAGATAATACTGTGGGTAAGATGTGGATCTATGCAGGACAAGCGTGAGATACAATCCGACAGAAGTAAAACAAGCTGATGTGAATAATTAATGGTAACAGCGTTTGACAGCTGCCTAAACTGGTAATCTCTCCCCTGTACGGTGCTCATGGTCTAAGAAGTGACACAGTGACAATCCCACTGGATATTTACACTGTAAGGAACGGTTAGGTTTAGTGTCAGGGTTACGCAGAGGTGCTGGTAAATAGGACTGTCCTATTGGCTATGAGCCAGTCTGTGCTTGGCCAAATGTACATAACGGCCACTCAATATTTTAACCAGATGTCCCTTTAGTATCTACATGCTCTCTGTATTTTATGAAAAGCTGTTCTGTACTATATTATGCTATGCGCTTTGAGTCCTATTGGAGAAAGAGCGCTATATAAAATAAGAATTTACTTACCGATAATTCTATTTCTCGGAGTCCGTAGTGGATGCTGGGGTTCCTGAAAGGACCATGGGGAATAGCGGCTCCGCAGGAGACAGGGCACAAAAAGTAAAGCTCTAGGATCAGGTGGTGTGCACTGGCTCCTCCCCCTATGACCCTCCTCCAAGCCTCAGTTAGGTACTGTGCCCGGACGAGCGTACACAATAAGGAAGGATTTATGAATCCCGGGTAAGACTCATACCAGCCACACCAATCACACTGTACAACCTGTGATCTGAACCCAGTTAACAGTATGATAACAGCGGAGCCTCTGAAAAGATGGCTCACAACAATAATAACCCGATTTTTGTAACTATGTACAAGTAATGCAGATAATCCGCACTTGGGATGGGCGCCCAGCATCCACTACGGACTCCGAGAAATAGAATTATCGGTAAGTAAATTCTTATTTTCTCTATCATCCTAGTGGATGCTGGGGTTCCTGAAAGGACCATGGGGATTATACCAAAGCTCCCAAACGGGCGGGAGAGTGCGGATGACTCTGCAGCACCGAATGAGAGAACTCCAGGTCCTCCTTAGCCAGGGTATCAAATTTGTAGGATTTTACAAACGTGTTTGCCCCTGACTAAATAGCCGCTCGGCAAAGTTGTAAAGCCGAGACCCCTCGGGCAGCCGCCCAAGATGAGCCCACCTTCCTTGTGGAATGGGCATTTACATATTTTGGCTGTGGCAGGCCTGCCACAGAATGTGCAAGCTGAATTGTATTACACATCCAACTAGCAAAAGTCTGCTTAAAAGCAAGAGCACCCAGTTTGTTGGGTGCATACAGGATAACAGCAAGTCAGTTTTCCTGACTCCAGCCGTCCTGGAACCTATATTTTCAGGGCCCTGACCACATCTAGCAACTTGGAGTCCTCCAAGTCCCTAGTAGGCGCAAGACACCACAATAAGCTGGTTCAGGTGAAACACTGACACCACCTTAGGGAGAGAACTGGGGACGAGTCCGCAGCTCTGCCCTGTCCGAATGGACAAACAGATATGGGCTTTTTTGAGAAAAAAACCACCAATTTGACACTCGCCTGGTCCAGGCCAGGTCCAAGAGCATGTTCACTTTTCATGTGAGATGCTTCAAATCCACAGATTTGACTGGTTTTAAACCAATGTGTTTTGAGGAATCCCAGAACTACGTTGAGATCCCACAGTGCCACTGGAGGCACAAAAGGGGGTTGTATATGCAATACTCCCTTGACAAACTTCTGGACTTCAGGAACTGAAGCCAATTCTTTCTGGAAGAAAAATCGACAGGGCCGAAATTTGAACCTTAATGGACCCCAATTTGAGGCCCATAGACACTCCTGTTTGCAAGAAATGCAGGAATCGACCGAGTTGAAATTTCTTCGTGGGGCCTTCCTGGCCTCACACCACGCAACATATTTTCGCCACATGTGGTGATAATGTTGTGCGGTCACCTCCTTTCTGGCTTTGACCAGGGTAGGAATGACCTCTTCCTGAATGCCTTTTCCCTTAGGATCCGGCGTTCCACCGCCATGCCGTCAAACGCAGCTGCGGTAAGTCTTGGAACAGACATGGTACTTGCTGAAACAAGTCCCTTCTTAGCGGCAGAGGCCATAAGTCCTCTGTGAGCATCTCTTGAAGTTCCGGGTACCAAGTCCTTCTTGGCCAATCCGGAGCCATGAGTATAGTTCTTACTCCTCTACGTCTTATAATTCTCAGTACCTTAGGTATGAAAAGCAGAGGATGGAACACATACACCGACTGGTACACCCACGGTGTTACCAGAACGTCCACAGCTATTGCCTGAGGGTCTCTTAACCTGGCGCAATACCTGTCCCGTTTTTTGTTCAGACGGGACGCCATCATGTCCACCTTTGGTAATTCCCAACGGTTTACAATTATGTGGAAAACTTCCCCATGAAGTTCCCACTCTGCCGGGTGGAGGTCGTGCCTACTGAGGAAGTCTGCTTCCCAGTTTCCATTCCCGGAATGAAACACTGCTGACAGTGCTATCACATGATTTTCCGCCCAGCGAAAAGTCCTTGCAGTTTTTGCCACTGCCCTCCTGCTTCTTGTGCCGCCCTGTCTATTTACGTGGGCGACTGCCGTGATGTTTTATCCCACTGGATCAATACCGGCTGACCTTGAAGCAGAGGTCTTGCTAAGCTTAGAGCATTATAAATTTACCCTTAGCTATATTTATGTGGAGAAAAATCTCCAGACTTGATCACACTCCCTGGAAATTTTTTCCTTGTGTGACTGCTCCCCAGGCTCTCGGGCTGGCCTCCGTGGTCACCAACATCCAAAACTGAATGCCGAATCTGCGGCCCTCTAGAAGATGAGCACTCTGTAACCACCACAGGAGAGACACCCTTGTCCTTGGATATAGGGTTATCCGCTGATGCATCTGAAGATGCGATCCGGACCATTTGTCCAGCAGATCCCACTGAAAAGTTCTTGCATGAAATCTGCCGACTGGAATTGCTTCGAAGGAAGTCACCATTTTTTTACCATGGCCCTTGTGCAATGATGCACTGATTTTAGGAGGTTCCTGACTAGCTCGGATAACTCCCTGGCTTTCTCTTCCGGGAGAAACACCTTTTTCTGGACTGTGTCCAGAATCATCCCTAAGCACAGGAGACTTGTTGTCGGGATCAGCTGCGATTTTGGAATATTTAGAATCCACCCCTGCTGTTGTAACAGTATCCGAGATAGTGCTACTCCGACCTCCAACTGTTCCCTGGACTTTGCCCTTATCAGGAGATCGTCCAAGTAAGGGATAATTAAGACGCCTTTTCTTCGAAGAAGAACCATCATTTCGGCCATTACCTTGGTAAAGACCCGGGGTGCCGTAGACAATCCAAACGGCAGCGTCTGAAACTGATAGTGACAGTTCTGTACCACGAACCTGAGGTACCCTTAGTGATAAGGGCAAATTTGGGACATGGAGGTAAGCATCCCTGATGTCTCGGGACACCAGATAGTCCCCTTCTTCCCGGTTCGTTATCACTGCTCTGAGTGACTCCATCTTGATTTGAACCTTTGTAAGTGTTCACATTTTTTTAGATTTAGAATAGGTCTCACCTAGCCTTCTGGCTTCAGTACCACAATATAGTGTGGAATAATACCCCCTTTTCTTGTTGTAGGAGGGGTAATTTAATTATCACCTGCTGGGAATACAGCTCGTGAATTTTTTCCCATACTGCCTCCTTGTCGGAGGGAGACCTTGGTAAAGCAGACTTCAGGAGCCTGCGCAGGGGAAACGTCTCGACATTCCAAACTGTACCCCTGGGATACTACTTGTAGGATCCAGGGGTCCTGTACGGTCTCAGCGTCATGCTGAGAGCTTGTCAGAAGCGGTGGAACGCTTCTGTTCCTGGGAATGGGCTGCCTGCTGCAGTCTTCTTCCCTTTCCTCTATCCCTGGGCAGATATGACTCTTATAGGGACGAAAGGACTGAAGCTGAAAAGACGGTGTCTTTTTCTGCAGAGATGTGACTTAGGGTAAAAACGGTGGATTTTCCAGCAGTTGCCGTGGCCACCAGGTCCGATGGACCGACCCCAAATAACTCCTCTTCCTTTATACGGCAATACACCTTTGTGCCGTTTGGAATCTGCATCACCTGACCACTGTCGTGTCCATAAACATCTTCTGGCAGATATGGACATCGCACTTACTCTTGATGCCAGAGTGCAAATATCCCTCTGTGCATCTCGCATATATAGAAATACATCCTTTAAATGCTCTATAGTCAATAAAATACTGTCCCTGTCAAGGGTATCAATATTTTTAGTCAGGGAATCCGACCAAGCCACCCCAGCTCTGCACATCCAGGCTGAGGCGATCGCTGGTCGCAGTATAACACCAGTATGTGTGTATATACTTTTTATGATATTTTTCCAGCCTCCTGTCAGCTGGCTCCTTGAGGACGGCCCTATCTATAGACGGTACCGCCACTTGTTCTGATAAGCGTGTGAGCGCCTTATCCACCCTAAGGGGTGTTTCCCAACGCGCCCTAACTTCTGGCGGGAAAGGGTATACCGCCCATATTTTCTATCGGGGGGAACCCACGCATCATCACACACTTCATTTAATTTATCTGATTCAGGAAAAACTACGGTAGTTTTTTCACATCCCACATAATACCCTCTTTTGTGGTACTTGTAGTATCAGAAATATGTAACACCTCCTTCATTGCCCTTAACGTGTGGCCCTAATAAGGAATACGTTTGTTTATTCACCGTCGACACTGGATTCAGTGTCCCTGTCTGTGTCTGTGTCGACCGACTAAAGTAAACGGGCGTTTTAAAACCCCTGACGGTGTTTTTGAGACGTCTGGACCGGTACTAATTGTTTGTCGGCCGTCTCATGTCGTCAACCGACCTTGGCGCGTGTTGACATTATCACGTAATTCCCTAAATAAGCCATCCATTCCGGTGTCGACTCCCTAGAGAGTGACATCACCATTACAGGCAATTGCTCCGCCTCCTCACCAACATCGTCCTCATACATGTCGACACACACGTACCGACACACAGCACACACACAGGGAATGCTCTGATAGAGGACAGGACCTACTAGCCCTTTGGAGAGACAGAGGGAGAGTTTGCCAGCACACACCAAAAACGCTATAATTATATAGGGACAACCTTATATAAGTGTTTTCCCTTATAGCATCTTTTTTATATATTTCTAACGCCAAATTAGTGCCCCCCCTCTCTGTTTTAACCCTGTTTCTGTAGTGCAGTGCAGGGGAGAGCCTGGGAGCCTTCCCTCCAGCCTTTCTGTGAGGGAAAATGGCGCTGTGTGCTGAGGAGATAGGCCCCGCCCCTTTTTCGGCGGCCTCGTCTCCCGCTCTTAACGGATTCTGGCAGGGGTTAAATATCTCCATATATCCCCCAGAGGCTATATGTGAGGTATTTTTAGCCAAAAAAGGTTTTCATTTGCCTCCCAGGGCGCCCCCCTCCCAGCGCCCTGCACCCTCAGTGACTGCCGTGTGAAGTGTGCTGAGAGGAAAATGGCGCACAGCTGCAGTGCTGTGCGCTACCTTAAGAAGACTGAGGAGTCTTCTGCCGCCGATTCTGGACCTCTTCTCGTTTCAGCATCTGCAAGGGGGCCGGCGGCGAGGCTCCGGTGACCATCCAGGCTGTACCTGTGATCGTCCCTCTGGAGCTAATGTCCAGTAGCCAAGAAGCCAATCCATCCTGCACGCAGGTGAGTTCACTTCTTCTCCCCTAAGTCCCTCGTTGCAGTGATCCTGTTGCCAGCAGGACTCACTGTAAAATAAAAAACCTAAGCTAAACTTTTCTAAGCAGCTCTTTAGGAGAGCCACCTAGATTGCACCCTTCTCGGCCGGGCACAAAAATCTAACTGGGGCTTGGAGGAGGGTCATAGGGGGAGGAGCCAGTGCACACCACCTGATCCTAGAGCTTTACTTTTTGTGCCCTGTCTCCTGCGGAGCCGCTATTCCCCATGGTCCTTTCAGGAACCCCAGCATCCACTAGGACGATAGAGAAATAAGATTATTATTATTATTATTATTGCAGCTTTTATCACCTGGAAAAGATACTGTACAAAAATATGCAGATGTGTCAGTGGGCTGAATTTATACGAAGAAGCCCACTAGCGGCTGTGCTAATCTCAGCAACTGCGTATAGAGACGCAGCGCTATCACAGATCCTCCAATAATCAGCCGTATTTCATTTGTACGGGATCGCATGTGCAGGCTGAGACATGCCCTGAAAGCAGTTTTGACACAACTGGGTATTTACATATAAATCCTCTCTGTGACCACCAATAGTTGCAAGACCATCGCTGCATATGCGTAGTATGACTCGGATGCATGTGGCCTGACGATAATCGACAACTATGATTCAGAAGCTGTTGTAGGACAATTCAGTGCCGAGCACTGTGCCGTACAGTGTCTCCAGTCATAGTAACCTAGAACGTGACGGCAGGTAAGAACCACTCGGCCCATCCAATCTGCCCCTTTTTTAACCATATTGTTACCTCAAACCATATATGAACCTTAGTTCTTTGTAAGGATATCCTTATGTCTATCCCATGCATGTTTACATTGCTGTACTGTATTACTCTCTACTTCTCCACTACCCTTTCTGTTAAGTAAGTTTTCCTTAAATTTCCCCTGAACCTCCTCCCTCCAGTCTCTTACCAATGCGTTGGGTATGCGAGAACGGCGTTCGAGATCCCGGCGGTCAGCATGCTGATCCCGGGATCCCAACCACCAGAATGTCGACAGGGGAGCGAGCACAATGATGCCCCTTGCGGGCTCGCTGCGCTCACCACGATGCATGCTCGTTGGCTCACTGTGTTTGCCACAGGTTCTATTCCCACTCCACGGGTGTCATGGACACCCACGAGTGGGAATAGTCCTCGGCCCTCTGTCGGCATGCTGGCCGCCGGGATCCTGAACGCCAGTTTTGTAACTACATCCCGTACCAATGACCTCTACAGAGGCATTATTACTTCTTTCTGCTGCTGATTCCCCTCCCAATGCAGCCAAGCATCTGACTAGCCTTCCTCATTGCCTTGTTACATTGCTTACCTGCCTTTAAGTCATCTGAAATAGTGACTCCTAGATCCCTTTCCTCCTCAGTAGTTTCCAGTATAGTGCTATCTCCTATATAATAGCCCAGATGGGTGTAGTATGGTATGCCGGTGGCCGGGCTCCCGGCGACCAGCATACCGGCGCCGGCATACCGACAGCGTGACGCTATTTATTCTTCCTCCGGGGGAAGGGGGGGGGGGGAGAAAATCTGTCAGTATGCCTCCTGTCGGGATTCCGGCGCCGGTATACTGTGCGCCGGGATCCCGACAGTCGGCATACCGAAGACCACCCGCCCAGATCTGTGACTCTGTGCCTGTGTGTATAACGCTGGGAGTGGCTACGAGCTCTCATTGGGTTAGCAGCAGGTCTATCACACCCAGTCCACAGCTGATTGGGCAAGAAACACCCTCCCACACAGGTTACATCCAATGGGAGGCTCTGCCCTTTGGCTGCTGTATGTTCCCAGTGCAGGATTAACAATGGGTCTGATGGAGCTGCAGCTCCAGGTCCACTCTGCAAAACAGGCCCACTGCATCTGCAGCAACATACCCTCCAACAATGGCCCTCATTCCGAGTTGATCGTTCGCTAGCAGCTTTTAGCAGCATTGCACACGCTAGGCCGCCGCCCTCTGGGAGTGTATCTTAGCTTAGCAGAAGTGCGACCGAAAGGTTAGCAGAACTGCTTGTAAAAATTTTCATGCAGTTTCTGAGCAGCTCCAGACCTACTCCTACCTTGCGATCACTTCAGTCAGTTTAGTTCCTGCTTTGACGTCACAAACACGCCCTGCGTTCGGCCAGCCACTCCCCCGTTTCTCCAGTCACGCCTGCTTTTTTTAAGCACACTCCCAGAAAACGGCCAGTTACCACCCAGAAACACCCACTTCCTGTCAATCACTCACCGATCAACAGAGCGACAGAAAAGCGTCGCTCGACCATGTGTAAAACGGCATAGTTTTGTGTGAAAGTACTTTGCGCGTGCGTACTGCGGGCCGTACGCATGCGCAGAAATGCCGCTTTTTCAACTAATCGCCGCGCTGCGACCGAAAGCAGCTAGCGATCAACTCGGAATGAAGGCCTATGTACACATAAAAATCGCTACAAATTCGAAAAGGGGGCGTGGCCACAGGTACATTGGCGTGGTCACGCCCCTTTTCCTATACTTTCAATGGAAGTTTGGAGAGCCAAAAATCGGTACAAACCATAAAAAAAAGGGGCAGTACCTGCCAAAAAGGTGCAGCTGGAGGGTCTGCCGCTGCACCTACAGCAAGTCTCTGTACTGCAGATAGGGGAGAAAAAAAAACTTTTACTGTAGTGTGCTATGGGGGTCATTCTGCCCTGATCGCTCGCTGCAGTTCATCGCAGCACAACGATCAGGTCAGAACTGCGCATGCTCCGAAGTACCTAGCGATCACATCTGCCTGATTGACAGGCAGAGGCGGTCGCTGGGTGGGAGGGGCGGCACGGCCAACGCAGGCGTTTTTCGGACCTTGATGTCACATGCAGCCACTGCGACCCGGGCAGCGACGAGTAACTCCCGGCCATCCGAAGGAGCTGCGCTGGCTGGGAGATACTCTTCAAGTACAAAAATAAGAATTTACTTACCGATAATTCTATTTCTCATAGTCCGTAGTGGATGCTGGGACTCCGTAAGGACCATGGGGAATAGCGGCTCCGCAGGAGACTGGGCACAAAAGTAAAAGCTTGAACTAGCTGGTGTGCACTGGCTCCTCCCCCTATGACCCTCCTCCAAGCCTCAGTTAGGATACTGTGCCCGGACGAGCGTACACAATAAGGAAGGATTTTGAATCCCGGGTAAGACTCATACCAGCCACACCAATCACACCGTACAACCTGTGATCTGAACCCAGTTAACAGCATGATAAACGAAGGAGCCTCTGAAAAGATGGCTCACAACAATAATAACCCGAATTTTGTAACAATAACTATTGTAACACTGTAGGGGTGCAAGGTGCCTTTTCCTGGGGAATATGGCAGCCCGCAGCAGCTGAGGAACAACACAAGTCCAGTTTCTGGTACAACTGACCCCGGCCAGTTTTATTGAAACAGAAAATAAAACAAACCCCAAAATAAAAATACCTTGCCTGTCCGGCACTAACTAAACATAAGATGTTCCTAACTGTCACTAAACAAAACACAGAGTTCTTCAGTACATACTGTATAGCTTACTTGCATCAGAAAGCGTGTCTCTCACACACAGATCCTGCAGCCTTCCCAGGCAGTCTGCCCATACTAATCAGGTTAGAAGCACTATATCACTCTTACACAGCTGAAACCCTGATTAGCCCTCTGTGAGGCCAAAGACCAGAACTGGGCCCAATGTCTAGAACTCGCCTTATCTCTCTCTCAGAGCCTTTTCCCAGCTTTTACAGCAAACTGAAAAGGTTCAGACAAAACAAAAAGCATTTTTCCTAGAAGTTAACATTTTCTAAAACATGTAAGACAAGAACCTGGGACAAATATACCTGCCCTCAAACACTATCCCAGTGTTCTTGTCACATATCCCCCTCCCCTGTTTCGACCTAGGGGCCGGAACACTTGTAGCCCCCAAACAGAAGATGCGAGACAATGCATCTGCGTTGGCCAATTGTGTTCCCGGTCTATGTTCGACAGTAAACTTAAAGTCCTGCAACGCTAGAAACCATCTAGTTACACGAGCATTCTTGCCTCTATTTACATACATCCATTTTAAAGGGGCATGGTCTGTCACTAGTCTGAATTGTCTACCCAAGAGGTAATATCTCAAGGTATCTAGTGCCCACTTAATGGCCAAAGCCTCCTTTTCCACAATGGCATACCTTTTTTCATGCTCATTGAGTTTCCTACTCAAATAAATGATAGGGTGTTCGTCCCCATCTCTGGTTTGGGACAGCACAGCACCTATCCCTACCTCTGAGGCATCTGTCTGTACCACAAATTCTTTTGAAAAATCTGGTGTTATCAACACCGGTTGTGAACACAAAGCCACTTTTAATGCTTGGAACGCCTTTTCTGCATCAGGGTTCCATTTCACCACATTTGACTGCTTCCCTTTGGTAAGGTCTGACAACGGCACCGCTGTGGTCGCAAAATTAGGAATAAACCGTCTATAGTACCCAGTAATTCCCAAAAAAGCCCTTACCTGCTTTTTATTCACTGGACGAGGCCAGTTTTGAATAGCATCAACTTTATTCAATTGGGGCCTAATCAGACCTCTGCCTATGGTGAAGCCCAAGTATTTGACCTCCTCCATTGCGAGGCAGCACTTCTTTGGGTTAGCAGTTAACCCTGCCTCTCTGATTGAGTCCAGTACTGCTTGTACTTTAACCAAATGGGACCCCCAGTCTGTACTGTGAATTACCACATCATCCAAATAGGCAGCTGCATATTTTCTATGGGGCCTCAAAATTTTATCCATCGCCCGTTGAAAGGTTGCTGGAGCCCCATGCAACCCAAAGGGTAACATCTTATACTGGTACAGCCCCTCCGGAACCGAAAAGGCTGTTTTTTCTTTGGCGCTATCAGATAAAGGTATTTGCCAGTAACCTTTGGTCAGGTCCAATGTGGTGAGAAACCTGGCTGTTCCCAGCCTTTCTACAAGCTCATCCACACGGGGCATGGGGTATGCGTCAAACTTGGACACCTCATTTAACTTACGAAAGTCATTACAGAAGCGTATGCTACCGTCGGGCTTCGGGATGAGCACTATGGGACTGGACCACTCACTGTTAGACTCCTCTATGACTCCAAGTTCTAACATGGTTTTAACTTCCTTAGAAATAGCTTCTCGCTGAGCTTCAGGAATCCTATATGGCTTTAAATGAACCCTGACCCCTGGTTCTGTGACAATGTCATGTTTTATTATGGTCGTTCGGCCAGGCAGCTCTGAAAATACCTCCCTATTTTGGATGAGAAATTCTTTAACCTGATTGTTCTGATCAGCTGATAATGTCTCTGACACCTTCACTGCGGGAAGCAACCGGGGTGAAGACACCGAAGGGCAAGGCTCCGCTGACAGAGACAACCTATCTTTCCAGGGTTTGATTAAGTTAACATGGTAGATCTGTTCGGGTTTTCTCTTTCCCGGCTGGTATACTTTGTAATTAACCTCATTCACTTTTTCCCTAATCTCAAATGGACCCTGCCATTTAGCTAGGAATTTGCTTTCCACAGTGGGTACCAAAACAAGAACTCTATCTCCAGGAGCAAATTCCCGTATCTTGGCACTCCGGTTATAGACCCTCTGTTGAGCACTTTGGGCCTGTTCCATGTGCTCTCTGACAACAGGTACCACGGCTGCAATCCTATCCTGCATTTGTGTTACATGCTCAATAACGCTTCTATAAGGAGTGGGCTGTCCTTCCCACGTCTCTTTGGCAATATCCAACAGCCCTCTGGGGTGTCTACCATACAACAAATCAAATGGAGAAAACCCCGTAGAGGACTGAGGAACTTCTCTGATGGCCATTAACAAGTAGGGCAACAAACAATCCCAGTTTTTCCCATCTCTCTCAACAACCTTTTTTAACATACTTTTTAATGTTTTATTAAACCTTTCCACCAACCCGTCAGTTTGGGGATGGTAGATGGACGTCCTGAGGTGAGTGACCTTAAATAACTTGCACAATTCTTTCATGATCCTTGACATAAATGGAGTACCTTGGTCAGTCAAAATTTCTTTTGGTATTCCCACTCTACTAAATACCTGCACCAGCTCCCTAGCTATCGCCTTGGTTGTGATAGTGCGTAAAGGGACAGCCTCAGGATATCGAGTGGCATAGTCCATAATTACCAGGATATACTGATGGCCCCGAGCAGACTTTAACAAGGGCCCCACGAGATCCATGGCTATTCTGTCAAACGGGACCTCTATAATAGGCATGGGAACTAGTGGGCTCCTGAAATGGGGTCTAGGGGCATGATACTGGCATTCAGGACAGGAAGAACAATATTCAGACACTTCTTTATAAACCCCTGGCCAAAAGAACCTTTGTAAAACTCTTTCAGTGGTTTTTTCTGCCCCTAAATGTCCTGCGGTAACGTGACTATGAGCTAAATCTAGTACCGTTCTCCGATAAGGCTGGGGAACTAGCAGCTGTTCCACCACATCCTCACCCCTTTTGACAATGTGGTACAAGAGCTCATTACAGATGGCCATGTGGGGATACGTAACCCTGTCACCTGGTACCACAGGTTCCCCATTAACAATCTTAACATTCTCTCTAGCCTTTATTAAGGTAGGATCCTTTAACTGTTCAGACGCAAACAGATCCTTCTTTACCTCCAGGTCAGGCACGCTTTCAGTTCTAACTACTATGTCTCTGTTCCCGGCAAGAGGGTCCTCACTGGACTCCCCATCTGTCACTTCCCCAGCCAAACTAGCAAAAGGCAAAGGGCCAGAAAGTTCCGAAGACCCACGTACATCCATAAAATCACCGGTATTATCAACTGGCTTTTTACTTCTCACATCTGTTGATAACCGTGATTCCCACAGTTTCCAAAAATGAGGAAAATCCCTCCCTATTATGGCCTCATGCACCAAGGTAGGGACCAGTCCCACTTTAACCATTGCTGACCCACAACAAGTTTCTATATTCACCTCAGCAGTGGCATAATGTTGGGTATCCCCATGTATGCAAGTTACCCCAATAGGTATTTGCTGGACCTTTAAGGGGTTCACTAACCCAGCTTTCACGAGGGTAACTAAACTTCCTGAATCTAGCAAGGCCTCTACCCGGTTACCTTCTAAGAACACATCACACATTTGTTTTTCCAGCTCAGGTGAAGGTACCACAGTACAAGCTAACCTAGCAAAGAAAGACATTCTGCGACATTCAAAGGCAGCATCACATTGCATGGGTTCTTGCGTGACTGGGCAATTGGCAATAACATGACCTGGCATACCACACCTAAAACATTTAACCACACGATTATCAACCCATTTGGGCAGCATAGACCGTTCTAGCCCCATTGGCCTGTTTCCAGGGCCAGTGTTTACAGTCTCTCCAGCCTTGCGTTCTCTTAACCGCCCAGCAACGTTTTCCCACGGAACAGTCTTACCAGTCTTTACTGAAGGGCGCTGTCGAGGACCTATGGGTTGCTGGGTGGTCATCAGTAGTTCCTCTGCTGCCAAATACCTCTCTACCATGTCCACTAATTGGTCAGCAGTACCCGGGTTTCCATGGCTCACCCACTTGCGCAGGACCATGGGCAAAGATCTCAAGTAGCGGTCCATGACGACTCTTTCCACCATCTGGGGACCGATTAATGTCTCTGGCTGCAGCCATTTTTTTGTTAGCTGAATAAGGTCGTGCATCTGGGAGCGCGGAGGCTTCTCCATGGCGTACAGCCAACGGTGCACCCGTTGCGCTCGTACTGACAGCGTGACTCCCAGGCGGGTCAGGATCTCAGTCTTTAGTTTATCATAGTCCCGAGCCTCAGCAGGGCTTAAATCAAAGTAAGCTTTTTGGGGCTCACCTGACAGGAAAGGTGCCAGCAGACTGGCCCACTGTGCTTTCGGCCAGTTCTCACGCTCGGCAGTCCTTTCAAACGTGGTCAGATAGGCCTCCACATCATCAGCCTCTGTCATTTTCTGCAGGAAGTGACTGGCTCGTATAGAACTAGAGCTGGTTGGAGCACTGACGGCCACATCTCCAACCCGAGCTGCAAGTCTCTGCACCACTTCTGTTAAGGCCTCTCTATCCTGACGCTGTTGCCTGTAAAGTTCATCAACAACTGCCTGCTGTTGTCTCTTATTTTCCTCCATTGCCACCTGCTGTAGTCTCCAATTTTCCTCCATTGCCACCTGCTGCTGTCGGTTGGCCTCCTGCTGAGCCGCTGTAGCTTGCAGCAAGGCTTTAAGCAGATCCTCCATGTCAACCGATTTTTCAGGCGGCTTTGCAGCTGCTTTCACCCAGGACATATATCAAACCCTCAGGGGTGAGTCTCAGTAACTTCACACTGGGCTGTATCTGCATAAACCACCGTTTTCTGCAGGCCTCACAAAGCTGCTGCTTTCACTTATGCGCAGAACGGCCTGCTCGCATTCTCCACCAAGTTGTAACACTGTAGGGGTGCAAGGTGCCTTTTCCTGGGGAATATGGCAGCCCGCAGCAGCTGAGGAACAACACAAGTCCAGTTTCTGGTACAACTGACCCCGGCCAGTTTTATTGAAACAGAAAATAAAACAAACCCCAAAATAAAAATACCTTGCCTGTCCGGCACTAACTAAACATAAGATGTTCCTAACTGTCACTAAACAAAACACAGAGTTCTTCAGTACATACTGTATAGCTTACTTGCATCAGAAAGCGTGTCTCTCACACACAGATCCTGCAGCCTTCCCAGGCAGTCTGCCCATACTAATCAGGTTAGAAGCACTATATCACTCTTACACAGCTGAAACCCTGATTAGCCCTCTGTGAGGCCAAAGACCCGAACTGGGCCCAATGTCTAGAACTCGCCTTATCTCTCTCTCAGAGCCTTTTCCCAGCTTTTACAGCAAACTGAAAAGGTTCAGACAAAACAAAAAGCATTTTTCCTAGAAGTTAACATTTTCTAAAACATGTAAGACAAGAACCTGGGACAAATATACCTGCCCTCAAACACTATCCCAGTGTTCTTGTCACACTATATACAAGTATTGCAGACAATCCGCACTTGGGATGGGCGCCCAGCATCCACTACGGACTATGAGAAATAGAATTATCGGTAAGTAAATTCTTATTTTCTCTAACGTCCTAAGTGGATGCTGGGACTCCGTAAGGACCATGGGGATTATACCAAAGCTCCCAAACGGGCGGGAGAGTGCGGATGACTCTGCAGCACCGAATGAGAGAACTCCAGGTCCTCCTCAGCCAGGGTATCAAATTTGTAGAATTTAGCAAACGTGTTTGCCCCTGACCAAGTAGCTGCTCGGCAAAGTTGTAAAGCCGAGACCCCTCGGGCAGCCGCCCAAGATGAGCCCACCTTCCTTGTGGAATGGGCTTTTACAGATTTTGGCTGTGGCAGGCCTGCCACAGAATGTGCCAGTTGAATTGTGCTACAAATCCAACGAGCAATCGTCTGCTTAGAAGCAGGAGCACCCAGCTTGTTGGGTGCATACAGGATAAACAGCGAGTCAGATTTCCTGACTCCAGCCGTCCTGGAAATATATATTTTCAGGGCCCTGACTACGTCCAGTAACTTGGAGTCCTCCAAGTCCCTAGTAGCCGCAGGCACCACAATAGGCTGGTTCACGTGAAACGCTGAAACCACCTTTGGGAGAAATTGAGGACGAGTCCTCAATTCTGCCCTATCCCTGTGAAAAATCAGGTAAGGGCTTTTATAAGATAAAGCAGCCAATTCTGAGACACGCCTGGCTGAAGCCAGGGCTAACAGCATTACCACCTTCCATGTGAGATATTTTAATTCCACAGTGGTGAGTGGTTCAAACCAATGTGATTTTAGGAACCCCAAAACCACATTGAGATCCCAAGGTGCCACCGGGGGCACAAAAGGAGGCTGTATATGCAGTACCCCTTTGACAAACGTCTGGACTTCAGGCACCGAAGCCAGTTCTTTTTGGAAGAAAATCGACAGGGCCGAAATTTGAACCTTAATGGACCCTAATTTTAGGCCCATAGACAGTCCTGTTTGCAGGAAATGTAGGAAGCGACCCAGTTGAAATTCCTCTGTAGGGGCCTCTTTGGCCTCACACCACGCAACATATTTTCGCCAAATGCGGTGATAATGTTTTGCGGTTACATCCTTCCTGCCCTTTATCAGGGTAGGGATGACTTCTTCTGGAATGCCTTTTTCCTTCAGGATCCGGCGTTCAACCGCCATGCCGTCAAACGCAGCCGCGGTAAGTCTTGGAACAGACAAGGCCCCTGCTGGAGCAGGTCCTTTCTTAGAGGTAGAGGCCACGGTTCCTCCGTGAGCATCTCTTGAAGTTCCGGGTACCAAGTCCTTCTTGGCCAATCCGGAACCACGAGTATAGTTCTTACTCCTCTCCTTTTTATGATTCTCAGTACTTTTGGTATGAGAGGCAGAGGAGGGAACACATACACTGACTGGTACACCCATGGTGTTACCAGAGCGTCCACCGCTATTGCCTGAGGGTCCCTTGACCTGGCGCAATATCGGTCTAGTTTTTTGTTGAGACGGGACGCCATCATGTCCACCTTTGGTTTTTCCCAACGGTTTACCATCTCTTGGAAGACTTCTGGATGAAGTCCCCACTCCCCCGGGTGAAGGTCGTGTCTGCTGAGGAAGTCCGCTTCCCAGTTGTCCACTCCCGGAATGAACACTGCTGACAGTGCTATCACATGATTCTCCGCCCAGCGAAGAATCCTTGCAGCTTCTGCCATCGCCCTCCTGCTTCTCGTGCCGCCCTGTCTGTTTACGTGGGCGACTGACGTGATGTTGTCCGATTGGATCAATACCGCCTGACCCTGAAGCAGGGGTTTTGCTTGACTTAGGGCATTGTAAATGGCCCTTAGTTCCAGAATGTTTATATGAAGAGATGTTTCCATGCTTGACCACAAGCCCTGGAAATTTCGTCCCTGTGTGACTGCTCCCCAGCCTCTCAGGCTGGCATCCGTGGTCACCAGGATCCAATCCTGAATGCCGAATCTGCGGCCCTCTAGTAGATGAGCACTCTGCAGCCACCACAGAAGAGACACCCTTGTCCTTGGCGACAGGGTTATCCGCTGATGCATCTGAAGATGCGATCCGGACCATTTGTCCAGAAGATCCCACTGAAACGTTCTTGCATGGAATCTTCCGAATGGAATCGCTTCGTAAGAAGCCACCATTTTTCCCAGGACCCTCGTGCACTGATGCACTGACACCTGGCCTGGTTTTAGGAGATTCCTGACTAGCTCGGATAACTCCCTGGCCTTCTCCTCTGGGAGAAACACCTTTTTCTGGACTGTGTCCAGAATCATTCCTAGGAACAGGAGACGTGTTGTTGGAATCAGCTGCGATTTTGGAATATTTAGAATCCACCCGTGCTGACGTAACACTAACTGAGATAGTGCTACTCCGACTTCTAACTGTTCCCTGGACCTTGCCCTTATCAGGAGATCGTCCAAGTAAGGGATAATTAAAACGCCTTTTCTTCGAAGAAGAATCATCATTTCGGCCATTACCTTGGTAAAGACCCGAGGTGCCGTGGACAACCCAAACGGCAGCGCCTGAAACTGATAATGACAGTTTTGTACTACAAACCTGAGGTACCCTTGGTGAGAAGGGTAGATTGGGACGTGGAGATAAGCATCTTTGATGTCCAGAGACACCATATAGTCCCCTTCTTCCAGGTTTGCTATCACTGCTCTGAGTGACTCCATCTTGAATTTGAACCTCTTTATGTAAGTGTTCAAGGATTTTAGATTTAAAATTGGTCTCACCGAGCCGTCCGGCTTCGGTACCACAAACAGCGTGGAATAATACCCCTTTCCCTGTTGTAGGAGAGGTACCTTGATTATCACCTGCTGGGAATACAGCTTGTGAATGGCTTCCAAACTTGCCTCCCTGTCGGAGGGAGACTTTGGTAGAGCAGACTTCAGGAACCGGCGAGGGGGAGACGTCTCGAATTCCAGTTTGTACCCCTGTGATACTACCTGCAGAATCCAGGGGTCCACTTGCGAGTGAGCCCACTGCGCGTTGAAATTTTTGAGACGGGCCCCCACCGTCTCCGAGTCCGCTTGTAAAGCCCCAGCGTCATGCTGAAGACTTGGCAGAAGCAGAGGAGGGCTTCTGCTCCTGGGAAGAGGCTGCCTGGTGCAGTCTTTTTCCTCTTCCTCTGCCCCGGGGCAGAAATGAGTGGCCTTTTGCCCGCTTGTACTTATGGGAACGAAAGGACTGAGTTTGAAAAGACGGTGTCTTTTTCTGCTGAGAGGTGACCTGGGGTAAAAAGGTGGACTTTCCGGCCGTTGCCGTGGCCACCAGGTCCGATAGACCGGCCCCAAATAACTCCTCCCCTTTATACGGCAATACTTCCATATGTCGTTTGGAATCCGCATCCCCTGACCACTGTCGCGTCCATAACGCTCTTCTGGCAGAAACGGACATAGCACTCACTCTTGATGCCAGGGTGCAAATATCCCTCTGTGCATCACGCATATATAGTAATGCATCCTTCAAATGCTCTATAGTTAGTAATATACTGTCCCTATCCAGGGTATCAATATTTTCAGTCAGGGA
The DNA here is from genome assembly GCF_028390025.1 of Pseudophryne corroboree. Classification (NCBI taxonomy): domain Eukaryota; kingdom Metazoa; phylum Chordata; class Amphibia; order Anura; family Myobatrachidae; genus Pseudophryne; species Pseudophryne corroboree. The sequence continues at coordinate 430,933,484 of NC_086452.1, read as the reverse complement.
ATCCGACCACGCCACTCCAGCGCTGCACATCCAGGCTGAGGCGATTGCTGGTCGCAGTATAACACCAGTATGTGTGTATATACCCTTCAGGATATTTTCCAGCCTTCTATCCGCTGGTTCTTTGAGGGCGGCCGTATCAGGAGACAGTAACGCTACTTGTTTAGATAAACGTGTGAGCGCTTTATCTACTCTAGGGGGTGTTTCCCAACGCGCCCTAACCTCTGGCGGGAAAGGGTATAGTGCCAATAATTTATTAGAAATTAGCACTTTTTTATCGGGGGAAACCCACGCTTTATCACACACCTCATTTAATTCATCTGACTCAGGAAAAGCTACTGGTAGTTTTTTTTACTCCCCACATAATACCCTTCTTTGTGGTACTTGTAGTGTCAGAAATGTTCAATGCCTCCTTCATTGCCGTGATCATGTAACGTGTGGCCCTACTGGACATTACGTTTGTCTCCTCACCGTCGACACTGGACTCAGTATCTGTGTCTGGGTCGACCCACTGAGGTAACGGGCGTTTTATCGCCCCTGATGGTGTCTGAGACGCCTGGACAGGCACTAATTGATTTGTCGGCTGTCTCATGTCGTCAACAGTTTTTTGTAAAGTGCTGACATTGTCACGTAGTTCTTTAAATACAACCATCCAGTCAGGTGTCGACTCCCTAGGGGGTGACATCACTAACACAGGCAATTGCTCTGCTTCCACATCATTTTCCTCCTCATACATGTCGACACAATCGTACCGACACCCAGCACACACACAGGGAATGCTCTGATAGAGGACAGGACCCCACTAGCCCTTTGGGGAGACAGAGGGAGAGTTTGCCAGCACACACCAGAGCGCTATATATATATATATATAGGGATAACCTTATATAAGTGTTACTCCCTTTTATAGCTGCTGTTTATAATTTAGCTGCCAATAGTGCCCCCCCTCTCTCGTTTTTACCCTGATTCTGTAGGGACTGCAGGGGAGAGCCAGGGAGCCGTCCTTCCAGCGGAACTGTGAGGGAAAATGGCGCTTGTGTGCTGAGGAGATAGGCTCCGCCCCTTCACGACGGCCTTATCTCCCGCTTTTTTCTGGAAAACTGGCAGGGGTTAAATACATCCATATAGCCCAGGAGCTATATGTGATGTATTTCTTTTGCCATCCTAAGGTATTTCAGTTTTTATTGCGTCTCAGGGCGTTCCCCCCCAGCGCCCTGCACCCTCAGTGACCGGAGTGTGAAGTGTGCTGAGAGCAATGGCGCACAGCTGCAGTGCTGTGCGCTACCTTAGTTGAAGACAGGAACGTCTTCTGCCGCCGATTTCACCGGACCTCTTCGTTCTTCTGGCTCTGTAAGGGGGCCGGCGGCGCGGCTCCGGGACCCATCCAGGCTGAACCTGTGATCGTCCCTCTGGAGCTAATGTCCAGTAGCCTAAGAAGCCCAATCCACTCTGCACGCAGGTGAGTTCGCTTCTTCTCCCCTTAGTCCCACGATGCAGTGAGCCTGTTGCCAGCAGGACTCACTGAAAATAAAAAACCTAAAATAAACTTTTACTCTAAGCAGCTCAGGAGAGCCACCTAGCATGCACCCTTCTCGTTCGGGCACAAGAATCTAACTGAGGCTTGGAGGAGGGTCATAGGGGGAGGAGCCAGTGCACACCAGCTAGTTCAAGCTTTTACTTTTGTGCCCAGTCTCCTGCGGAGCCGCTATTCCCCATGGTCCGCATCACCGCTGTGCGATGCTTTTGTACGTGTGTGTGTGTGTGTGTGTGGGGGGGGGGGGGGGGGGGGGCTGTGCTGGGCGTCCCCCCACATGTCAGGGAAGCTGGTCGTAGATGTGCTAGATTTAGCACAGCTACGATCAGGTCGGAATCACCCTCTATGCATTGGCTTGTCTATAATGGGTGGGTGCAGTGCACATGGGCCCCTGGGTCTAGTACCCACACTGCACCCATTTCTCCTATACTTACCTTTCCGGCATCCATCGGCGACTGTGTGTGGGTCCCCTCCTCTCCTGTAGCCGTCACCGCCGCTGCTAGCGCACTGAGCACTAGAGACTCTGGCACAGCACATGTGCAGGAGTCCGGAAAAATGGCGCAGCGGGCATTTTTCAGAGTTCTGCACATGTGCGGTAGACTCTGGCACTGTGCCAGAGTCTCAGCGCTGAGAGCGCTAGCAGCGGCGGTGACGGCTACAGGAGAGGAGGGGGCCCACACACGGAGTCTGCACACGGGTCCCCTCCTCTCTAGAAACGCCTCTGTCCCTATGTCCTGCTGCCAGTCCGCCTGCCCCCTCCGGCATCAACAATCCTCAATCCCTAGCTGCGGCACACGTGGAACAAAAGCTCCTGCGGCCACCGGCATAAATGTGTATGAAAGCGGCGCAGCGGAAAGCTTTCATAGCCCTCCTTGCGCTGCATACTCACTGAGTCCCGGAGCCTCCTCTGCGCGAGATGTCACAGAAGTGCCTCCCCGCAACAGCCATGACCAGATCCCCAGAGGCCCTGACTCCGCAACACAGCACCTGGCCTGCCGGCATGGAAGCCCCGAGATGGCTAATGTAATGGATAGAGTGGGTGATATCGCGGAGGGTAATGTCTGGACGCTGAATCAATGTAAAAGATGACAGTGCTGTGCAGTGCATTGGGTGTGCAGTGTCACTGACACTGCACTCTCACCTTTTACATTGATTCAGCGAGTCAGTCCGTTCTGCCAGCCAATCACTATTGTTAGCGCCGGTGTTCCAATGCATCACATTACAGGGAAGTAGATGCACTAAATAAACTACAGCTCCCAGCAGCCCTTAGCGCCGAAGAATTCTGGTGCTAAGGTCTGCTGGGAGCTGTAGTTTATTGAGTGCATCTTCTTCTCTGTAAAGCGGCGCGTTGGGACACCGGCGTTAACAATTGTGATTGGCTGCTGTTCGAGTCTCCGGGAGAGCCACTGCCAAAGGGAGGACAGCAGCCTAGCTGCTTCCAGGAGGAGAAGCAGGAGAAACATTACCCGCCCCTCCCCCACTTGCAGTACCTCCCCCCCCCCTCCACCACCCACGGTGGCTCTGGACCCCCTCCCCCACCCGCAGCACCCACCTCTCCACCGCCCACGGCACCCCCGCACCTGCGGTGGCTCCGGATCCCCACCCACTGCACCCTCCACTCCCCCACCCGCGCCACCTCCGCAACCACCCCTCCCCCACCCGCGGCACCCCCGGAACTCCTCCCCCATCCGCGTCTCCCCCAACCACAGCACATACTAGGTGATTAATCCGGCCCTGCGTGCAGTGTTCATGCCGTTGCAAGGGGCTACGACCCCTTAACCATTGCACGCCCTTTGTCCGTGCAATATTTAACCACTCACACAATTGTGATTGGAGGTAATACCCCATATAATACAAATATTGCACACCGCAAGGGCATGCAAGGGTTAAGGGGGCATAGCCCCTTACGATGGTGTGAAGAGCGCCCGTAGGGCGCGATGAATCACCTAGTTAATATTATATTTAGCCTTTGGATTTTTGAGACCCAAGTGCATGATTTTGCATTTTTTAGCATTAAACTGTAATTGCCACACTCTTGACCATTCCTCTAGTCTACCTAGATCCTCAATCATTTGTTTTACCCCTCCTGGTGTGTCTACCTTGCTGCATACCTTTGTGTCATCTGCAAAAAGGCATACTTTACCTTCAATACCATTTGCAATGTCACAAATAAAGATGGTCCAAGTACAGATCCCTGGGGTACTCCACTGGTAACATTCCCCTCCTTTGAATGCACTCCATTTACTACAACTCTGTTTTCTATGCTGCAACCCAGATCTTATCCATTCAACCATCTTAGTATCCAATCCGAATCTTTCCAGTTTATTTAACACTACATTTCTACAATGTGGGACAGTGTCAAAAACCTTAAGCTGGACATAAACTAGGTCTATATCATGTACGAATACACAATTTCGCCACCTCATACGCTGCATCATGTGCACATTGTGCATGTTTTGGTACGATTACAATGCGCAGCCCAGTGGTTCAAATGTCACATGCTCTGATCATACGTGGAACCGAACCCGCTCATCACTAGTTATTATTTCTATTTGCACAAAAAAACTAATTTTAATCAGTTCAGAACAAATAAAGGCATACCTCGAGTTCTAATTCATCTCTATCAATTTCTTGATGCAATCCTCCGATGAAGTCATTGGGGTCAAAATATTCGTGAGGTGACGAGTGTCTGGGGTGGGGGGAAAAAACAAGGGTTTTAGAAAACGCCTCTTTCTCTAGCTAACGACCAATTATTCTGTTATTCTCATTTGCATAAAGTTTTGTTGTCAAAAGTGCAGAACCTCTATGCCAGTATTATTCATAATTAAAGCATGCTAACTAGCGAGATGAAAAGATAATAAGGAGGATTCTTTTGGATAATTTGTGCCTAGGACACGGATACGGGACTTGCTGTTTCTGAAATGCAGATATTTCATTAATACAACAGGAAGGTGTGAGAGTCATTAAGTGTGAGCCCTGTATTTGCTAATAGCCTGTTATGCATGATCACAAAATATACCAGGATAATACACAGGAAAACATATAAATCCATGCAGCATAACATAAATCCATGTTTAACATACTGTGTGGAGCACCTCACACGTTAGGGGCAAATTTAATAACAAATGTGTGACCAATCCCGCGTTACCTTGCATTAGGTGGTGCTGGTCAGAAATAAAATCCAACATTCTGATTGGTCGCTGCATGTTACAGATCATTCCTACACATGGGGACATGTTATTAAATACACCACTATTAGGCTTTTATAGAAAAGGATCATTTTTCTAATCATGTAATGGCAGTTACTCATATATGATGCCTCCGATCATTTTCTAACCGTAACCATTTGTGATTTTACGGATCAGTATCCATTCCAATGTGCAAGAGTAGGCTGTCCACTTTGGGCAATTGACTGAAACATACCACCCTAGTATAGCAAATACGGGGGTCCCCTTGTGTTACCTGAATATGAGAAGCAGGTTGCATATTGGCTCCCTGCACTCAGGGCTAGATTTATCAACGCATGGAGAGAGATAAAAGTGGAGAGAAAGTACCAACCTATCTCCAGTCACTTTACCGATGGTATTTGAAAAATGACAGTTAGAAGCTTATTGGTTGCACTTTACCTCTCTCCACCCCATCCCTCTCCAAGCTTTGAAAAATCTCCACTTCAATATCCCCCTTACACCACAAGTTCAGTCAACATGGGGAAATGGGGTAGACATCCCTACTGTATATGTTGTATGTGAGGAGCATATTTATTTAAGGAGGGGTTGTAAACCATTTTAAACAATCAACTATGGCAGCTACTGCGTATGCTATACCAAAGAACAGCTGATCAGTTCTTTAGGCAAAAAAACAGCTGATCAGTTCTTCAGACACCAGTGCCCTTCGCTGCAGTGGGACAGAGGACCATGACTAAATGTGACAACTTTCTGTCAGTAAATAAATGTAAATCCACTCCAAATGCGTCTGCCAGTCCGGATGTGACCGTGGCAAGATGGTGAAACCGCATCTCGCCTCCTACCCGCTGCTCTGGAATTCCCCTTCTCAGCTGGGTGCATCACACTTGTTCCTGACTGTCACACCACGCTGGCGTACATGTGCTCCGTGCCTCTGAATTTCTAATTATCGTGTGAATTTGCATGAGGGAAGCAGCAGTATGTATGTGCAGCTAATATCTGCATCTGGATGTCAGCTCATCAGGAAAGCGATAGGGTTTAGCTACCGGGCTGGAACACTGCCTTCCAGAGATCATTTCTGTGTTTATTTGGAAGAATTAACATTGTGTGGAAGAGGAGAATGACACCCCAGCTGTTCCCGACACAGCGGAGCTAAGATTCCATGTAACTAAGTCATATTCCTAAGAGATATGGAAACTGTGAGGGAAAATTGATTCTTTAATCCCCGGGTGGATTTTGCTGTAACGCAGAAGTTGGTTCGATGTCTGAGGGTACAATAAGAAATGTCATCTGACGTACATTAGCTTAATTACAGAAGAATATTAATGATCTCTTGATGCTTCCAATATGCCCCCGTGGCCCTGTCATTTCTGGATGACGGCCAATCATGACGACACATTTATGCGGAGGGGTGTAATGTTTTTTTGTTTAGTTACATAGTGTTTCTTTGTGTATTTGTGTGTGTGTGTGGTTTGTATGGGAGACTGGGGGGAGGGGGTACTCTACCAGTTATCTTTTGATATATGAAATGGTTGCTTTGATGATGATACAATAATTATTGCGATAACTACACTCTACAAATAACCAGGAACTGAATTTTACTAATTAAAAAAATGTAAATAGATACAATTATACTGAGAAGCTGATTGGTTGTCATGGGCAACTTCTCGGCTGGCTCACTTCTGCACTCTTTTCACTACTTAGTACATCGTGACCTATCAGCCACTAATTTTGACAAAAGGAGAACCAGGGGCCGTTTATTGCGCAAATTATCTCTTTGTTAACCAAATAAACTATTACATTTAAATATATGAAGTGTGGCCAGCACAGTGGTCAGCGCTGCAATCTGAAAACTCTTGGGTTCATTTCAGCTGGGACCCTATCTGTGTGGAGTTTGTATATTCTTTCCTGGGGAAGAGGGCAGGATCCATGAGGTTGGCTACACTAGTAGGAGTACTCTCCGAAATTCGGACATTCCTGAAGAGTGGGCACATATGTTGTACAGTGTACCCAGATGTATACAACTGTATTTCAGACGTTCATACTCACTCTTCATTTAAGAGATATGGATCCAGAGCAGACACGGTTGGGGACGGGGAGCTTATTTTGGACAAGGCCATGATGTGTTCAAATGTGATCTCAGTCTGTGTCCCTGTGTCGGTGGTCATCTGCGTGTCTGCCGAGGGGCTGAACATCTTAGTGCGCGGGGTTCTCCGTAAGACTTGCACCACAATGGGTTCTTTGGCCGTTTTGAAGGCTTCCACCGCCATGTCATGCGTGGCCCTGGATAAGTCCTTGCCATTTACCTGCAGAAAGAGGAGAAGACACTAAATTGCCTGTTTCTCTATCCACTGTCCATCTTTCCTTTAAATTATTATTATGGGCGAGTACAAATCACCAGTAAAACGACACACTATTTAACACTTTCAGGGTTGAACGTGATATTTCAGGTAGCTCCTAACTGCGAGATCTGTAAATGATAGTGTTATAATTGACCTTGTAAGTTAAATATATCATTTAGGGTTGCACTGAACAGCATTTACCCAATGCAGCCCTGCAAATTGGAGTCCTTGTCAGCCCATGAATTATCATTAACTCAAGCTTGCATTTAGGAACCCAAACATTTACTTTTTAAATATTCCCCTTTCTACATGTTTCAGGTGGTTTTGCGTCGTCGCTGTGACAGCTGCCATCTCTTCCGGAATACAGAGGACAGGAGAAGGCCAATGACTCCCTAACACTTGAGACACTGAAACTAACTCCCATCCAGCGACAGATACAGTTTTTACTTTTGTGTTGGACTTTTTCAGGCTAAGAGGGACATTTACTAAGCAGTGATAAGAGCGGAGAAGCGAGCCAGAGGAGAAGTTGCCCCATCAACCAATCGGCAGCTCTGTATAATTTTATAGTATGCAAATTATAGATGTTACTTCAGTGCTGATTGGTTGCCATGGGCAACTTCTCCACTCTTATCACTGCTTAGTAAATGTACCCCTAAATCAGGAATGACAAAAGTGTCACCGGCAGTACCTTACTACCTGTGATGTAGAGGGCGGAGGGGGAGTCGGGCATATATTTACTGGGGGTGGCTCTAGGGAGAACGTCTAATAGGCTAATTATATTCCACCAAAGCAATCCTTTCTGCCCATCAGTCTCCATCCTCTATTCATGTATGTAAGGCTTGTAAATTAAATGAAGCTTTGTGTGCGCCAGTTATCTTCCTTCTACCAGAGATCACAGCCAGTGGAACACATTGATTGCCTCCAGCTACAGGTAATAAACAGCTCTTATCACAACGGAGCCTGCAATCAATATCGTGAGATATGTTTGTTCTAAACACCCCAGAGCCTGTTGTGCTGGTTGTAAAGCTATCTATGACACTGAGCCGTCCACAAGCAGAATGCCCAGGACGGACACATAGGTCAACCTTAAGGACGTACGTTTTGAGATTATGGTACAAGTCTACTTTCCATGTATTACTATTTCCAACTGTCTGTCACTGTAATGTATATGTGTCTGTCACTAATATTTACGTCATTAACAGTACAGAGTGAGACAATGAAGTAGCAAAATCTATGCCACCCATTTATTTTGTTGATGGAAATTAATTAAATGGTAGTAAAGGACAAAGGGGGAGATGTGCCACACCTTCTGAAGAGCATAGGTTGAGAAGTTCCCCATATCAGCCAATCAGCTTACAGCTATCATTGTATAGAATCTACCTGATAAATGATAGCTAGAATGTGATTGGCTACTGGGCAACTTCTCTACTCACATTCTTTAGAAGGTTTGATACATAACCCCAAGTTCTTTTATGGGGGATAGAAATACAGTCAAAATATGTAATATCCTTAAAATTAGTAGTACAGTATTAATTGTTCTTTTTTAATATTATTGTTAGTGGTTGACTCTATCCAACTCTCGCTCTCTTTCATTTTTCTCTCTTTCAGGTCCGAGTGCAGACCTTTGAAATGACAGAATCTGATTGGTTTGCTATGGCCAATAGCGCCACCTTCTCTCATTCTATTTCCTCTAGAGCGAGCAGGGCTTTAATGTCATCAGGCCCCACCCCCTGCTGAGCAATAATGCAATCATGACAGTATATACAACACCAGCTCCGCTCCCTCTACCACCCCCCACAACAATTCACCCTTGGACTGCACCCCTTCAGGATGTCTCAAAGAGGAGGTCTAAAAAACTGCCAAATTTGAAAATACAATGTAACTAATACAAAACAAATAACCCATTTTTTATATCTCAATATAATATACAGCATATTAATACAGTGTAAACTTTAGCCTCACTATGAGGGGGATGAATCAACCTTGGTGAGATAAAGTGGAGAGAGGTAACGTACCAACCAATCAGCTCCTAACTGTAATTTCTCAAGCACAGACTAACATAGCAGTTAGGAGCTGATCGGCTGGTACTTTATCCCTCTCCAAGACCATCCGTGGTCACCAGGACCCAGTCCTGTATGCCGAATCTGCGGCCCTCTAGAAGATGAGCACTCTGCAGCCACCACAGCAGAGACACCCTGGTCCTTGGAGACAGGGTTATCAGCCGATGCATCTGAAGATGGGATCCGGACCACTTGTCCAACAGATCCCACTTAAAGATTCTTGCATGGAACCTGCCGAATGGAATTGCTTCGTAGGAAGCTACCATTTTTCCCAGGACTTGCGTGCAGTGATGCCCTGAGACCTGTTTTGGTTTCAGGAGATCTCTGACTAGAGACGACAACTCCTTGGCTTTCTCCTCCGGGAGAAACACCCTTTTCTGGTCTGTGTCCAGAACCATCCCCAGAAACAGTAGACGTGTCGTAGGAACCAGCTGTGACTTTGGAATATTCAGAATCCAACCGTGCTGTTGTAGCACCTCCCGAGATAGTGCTACCCCGACCAACAACTGCTCCCTGGACCTCGCCTTTATAAGGAGATCGTCCAAGTATGGGATAATTAAAACTCCCTTTTTTCGAAGGAGTATCATCATTTCGGCCATTACCTTGGTAAATACCCTCGGTGCCGTGGACAGACCAAACGGCAACGTCTGGAATTGGTAATGACAGTCCTGTACCACAAATCTGAGGTACTCCTGGTGAGGAAGGTAAATGGGGACATGTAGGTAAGCATCCTTGATGTCCAGTGATACCATGTAATCCCCTTCCTCCAGGCTTGAAATAACCGCCCTGAGCGATTCCATCTTGAACTTGAACCTTTTTATATAGGTGTTCAAGGATTTCAAATTTAAAATGGGTCTCACCGAACCGTCCGGTTTCGGTACCACAAACATTGTGGAATAGTAACCCCTTCCTTGTTGAAGGAGGGGTACCTTGACTATCACCTGCTGCGAATACAGCTTGTGAATTGCCTCCAGCACTGCCTCCCTGTCCGGGGGAGCTGTTGGCAAGGCAGATTTGAGGAAACGGCGAGGGGGAGACGTCTCGAATTCCAGCTTGTACCCCTGAGATACTACTTGTAGAATCCAGGGATCCACCCGTGAGGGAGCCCACTGGTCGCTGAAGTTCTTGAGACGAGCCCCCACCGTACCTGGCTCCGCCTGTGGAGCCCCAGCGTCATGCGGTGGACTTAGAGGAAGCGGGGGAGGGCTTTTGTTCCTGGGAACTGGCTGTATGCTGCAGTTTTTTTCCTCTACCTCTGCCTCTGGGCAGAAAGGACGTGCCTTTAACCCGCTTGCCTTTCTGGGGCCGAAAGGACTGTACCTGATAATACGGTGCTTTCTTTGGCTGTGAGGGAACATGGGGTAAAAATGCTGACTTCCCAGCTGTCGCTGTGGAAACGAGGTCCGAGAGACCATCCCCAAACAACTCCTCACCCTTGTAAGGCAAAACTTCCATGTGCCTTTTAGAATCTGCATCACCCGTCCACTGCCGAGTCCATAAACCCCTCCTGGCAGAAATGGACATTGCACTTATTTTAGATGCCAGCCGGCAAATATCCCTCTGTGCATCTCTCATGTATAAGACTGTGTCTTTAATATGCTCTATGGTTAGCAATATAGTGTCCCTGTCTAAGGTATCAATATTTTGTGACAGGGAATCTGACCACGCAGCTGCAGCACTGCACATCCATGCTGAAGCAATAGCTGGCCTCAGTATAATACCTGAGTGTGTATAAACAGACTTCAGGATAGCCTCCTGCTTCCTATCAGCAGGCTCCTTTAGGGCGGCCGTGTCCGGAGACGGTAGTGCCACCTTCTTTGACAGGCGTGTGAGCGCTTTATCTACCCTAGGGGATGTCTCCCAACGTGACCTATCCTCTGGCGGGAAAGGGTACGCCATTAGTAACTTTTTAGAAATTACTAGTTTCTTATCGGGGGAAGCCCACGCTTCTTCACACACTTCATTTAATTCATCAGAAGGGGGAAAAACCACTAGTAGATTTTTCTCCCCAAACATAATACCCTTTTTTGTGGTACCTGGGGTAATATCAGAAATGTGCAACACATTTTTCATTGCTGTAATCATGTAACGTGTGGCTCTATTGGAATGTACACTAGTCTCATCATCGTCGACACTGGAGTCAGTATCTGTGTCGACATCTGTGTCTGCCATCTGAGGTAGCGGGCGTTTTAGAGCCCCTGATGGCTTTTGAGACGTCTGGGCAGGCACGGGCTGAGAAGCCGGCTGTCCCACATCTGATATGTCGTCAAACCTTTTATGTAAGGAGTTGACACTGTCGCGTAATTCCTTCCACATATCCATCCACTCAGGTGTCGACCCCGCAGGGGGTGACATCACATTTATCGGCACCTGCTCCGCCTCCACATAAGCCTCATCATCAAACATGTCGACACAGCCGTACCGACACACCGCACACACACAGGGAATGCTCTGACTGAGGACAGGACCCCACAAAGCCCTTTGGGGAGATAGAGAGAGAGTATGCCAGCACACACCAGAGCGCTATATAAAACAAGATTTTACTTACCGATAAATCTATTTCTCGTAGTCCGTAGTGGATGCTGGGGACTCCGTCAGGACCATGGGGAATAGCGGGCTCCGCAGGAGACAGGGCACATCTAAAAAGCTCTTTAGGTCACATGGTGTGTACTGGCTCCTCCCCCTATGACCCTCCTCCAGGCTTCAGTTAGGTACTGTGCCCGGACGAGCGTACACAATAAGGAAGGATCTTGAATCCCGGGTAAGACTCATACCAGCCACACCAATCACACCATACAACTTGTGATCTGAACCCAGTTAACAGTATGATAACAAAACGAAGTAGCCTCTAAGAAGATGGCTCACAACAATAGTAATAACCCGATTTTTTTTGTAACAATAACTATGTACAAACATTGCAGACAATCCGCACTTGGGATGGGCGCCCAGCATCCACTACGGACTACGAGAAATAGATTTATCGGTAAGTAAAATCTTATTTTCTCTAACGTCCTAGTGGATGCTGGGGACTCCGTCAGGACCATGGGGATTATACCAAAGCTCCCAAACGGGCGGGAGAGTGCGGATGACTCTGCAGCACCGAATGAGAGAACTCCAGGTCCTCTTTAGCCAGAGTATCAAATTTGTAAAATTTTACAAACGTGTTCTCCCTTGACTACGTAACTGCTCGACAAAGTTATAATGCCGAGACTCCTCGGGCAGCCGCCCAGGATGAATGCCACCTTCCTTGTGGAATGGCATCTACATATTTCGACTGTGACAGGCCTGCCACAGAATGTGCAAGCTGAATTGTACTACAAATCCAGCGTGCAATAGACTGCTTAGAAGCAGACGCACCCAGCTTGTTGGGTGCATACAATATAAACAGCAAGCCGTCCTAACTATATATATATATATATATATATATATATATTTATTTTTAGGGCCCTGACAACGTCTAGTAACTTGGAGTCCTCCAAGTCCCCAGTAGCCTCAGGCACCACAATAGGTTGTTTCAGGTGAAAACGCTGACACCCCTTTAGGAAGAAACTGGAGACGAGTCCCAGTTCTGCCCTGTTCAAATGGAAAATTATAATATGGGCTTTTGTAAGACACAGCCGCCCATTCTGACAATCGCCTGGCCGAGGCCAGGGCTAACAACATGGTCACTTTCCATGTGAGATATTGGTCAACAGCATGGTCACTTTCCATGTGAGATATTTCAAATCCACAGATTTGAGCGGTTCAAACCAATATGATTTTAAGGAATCCCAACACTATGTTGAGATCTCACGGTGCCCCTAGAGGCACAAAAAAAAACTGTATATGCAATACACCCTTTATAATCTGGACTTCAGGAACTGAAGTCAATTTTTTTCTGGAAGAAAATCTACAGGGCCGAAATTTAAATCTTAATGAACCCCAATTTGAGGCTCAAAACACTCCTGTTTTCAGGAAGTGCAGAAATCGACCTAGTTGAATTTCCTTCGTGGAGCCTTCCTGGCCTTACCCACGCAACATATTTTCACCACATGTGGTGATGACGTTGTGCGGTCACCTCCTTCCTGGCTTTAACCAAGGTAGGTATGACCTCTTATGGAATGTCTTTTCCCTTCAGGATCCGGCATTCAACCGCCATGCCGTCACACGCAGCCGCGGTAAATCTTGGAATATACATGGTACTTGCTGAAGCAAGTCCCATCTTAGCTCCCCAGGCCCTTAGTCCTCTGTGAGCATCTCTTGAAGTTCCGGGTACCAAGTCCCTCTTGGCCAATCCGGAGCCACTAGTATAGTTCATACTCCTCTATGTCTTATAATTCTCAATACCTTGGTTATGAGAAACAGAGGAGGGAACACATACACTGACTGGTACACCCACGGTGTTACCAGAACATCCACAGCTATCGCCTGAAGGTCTCAAGACCCGGCGGAATACCTGTCCCGTTTTTTGTTCGGGCGGGACGCCATCATGTCCACCTTTGGTCTTTGCCAACGGTCCACAATCATGCTGAAAAACTTCCCTATGAAGTTTCCACTCTCCCGGGTGGAGGTAATGCCTGCTGAGGAAGTCTGCTTCCCAGTCGTCCACTCCCGGAAAGAACACTGCTGACAGTGCTATCACATGATTTTCCGCCTAGCGAAAAATCCTTGCAGTTTTGACACTGCCCTCCTGCTTCTTGTGCCGCCCTTTCTGTTTACGTGGGCGACTGCCGTGATGTTATCCCACTGGATCAATACCGGCTGACCTTGAAGCAGAGGTCTTGCTAAGTTTGGAGCATTATATATTTGCTCTAAGCTTATTTATGCGGAGAGAATTCTCCAGACTTAATCACACTTCCCTGGAAATTTTTTCCTTGTGTGACTGTTCCCCAGCCTCTCAGGCTGGCCTCCGTGGTCACCGGCATCCAATCCTGAATGCCGAATCTGCGGCCCTCTAGAAGATGAGCACTCTGTAATCACCACAGGAGAGACACCCTTGTCCTTGGATATAGGGTTATCCGCTGATGCATCTGAGGATGCGATCCGGACCATTTGTCCAGCAGATCCCATTGAAGAGTTCTTGCGGGAAATCTGCCGAATGGAATTGCTTCGTAATAAGCCACCATTTTTACCAGGACTCTTGTGCAATGATGCACTGACACTTTTCCTGGTTTTAGGAGGATCCCGATTATCTCGGATAACTCCCTGGCTTTCTCCACTGGGAGAAACACGTTTTTCTGGACTGTGTCCAGAATCATCCCTAGGAACAGTAGACGTGTCGTCGGAAAAAGCTGCGATTTTGGAATATTTAGAATCCACTCGTGCTGTCGTAGCACTACTTAAGATAGTGCTACTCCGACCTCCAACTGTTCTCTGGACCTTGCCCTTATCAGGAAAGCGTCCATGTTTCTTTTAAGAAAATTCATCATTCCGGCCATTACCTTGGTAAAGACCCGGGGCGCCGTGGACAATCCAAACGGCAGCGTCTGAACTGATAGTGACAGTTCTGTACCAGGAACCTGAAGTACCCTTGGTGAGAAGGGCAAATTTGGACCTGTAGGTAAGCGTCCCTGATATCCAGTGACACCATATCGTCCCCTTCTTCCTGGTTCGCTATCACTGCTCCGAGTGACTCCATCTTGATTTGAACGCTTGTATGTAAGTGTTCAAATATTTCAGATCTCACCGAGCCGGTTGGCTTCAGTACCACAATATAGTGTGGAATACTACCCCCTTCTGTAAAAGGGGTACTTTGATTATCACCTGCTGGGAATACAGCCTGTGAATTGTGTGAGGGGGAGACGTCTCGAATTTCTAATGTACACCTGGGATACTACATGTAGGATCCCGGAGTTCCCTTGCGAGTGAGCCCACTGCGTGCTGAAACTCTTGAGATGACCCCCTACCGCACCTGAGTCCGCTTGTACGGCCCCAGAGTTATGCTGCGGACTTGGCAGAAGCTGTGAGGGGCTTCTGTTCCTGGGAATGGGCTGCTTGCTGCAGTCTTCTTCCCTTTCCTCTACCCCTGGGCAGATATGACTGGCCTTTGCCCGCCTGCCCGTATGGGGACGAAAGGACTGAGACTGAAAAGACTGTGTCCTTTCTTGCCGATATGTGACTCGGGGTAACAAAAGGTGGATTTTTCAGCTGTTGCCATGGCCACCAGGTCCAATGGACCGCCCCTTTATACAGCAATACTTCCATATGCCGTCTGTAATCTGCCTCACCTGACCACTGTCGTGTCTTCGTCTGGCAGATATGTACATCACATTTACTCTTGATGCCAGAATACAATATATGCCTCTGCGCATCACGCATATATAGAAATGCATCCTTAAAATGCTCTATAGTAAATAAAATCTTGTCCCTGTCAAGGGTATCAAAATTTTCAGTCAGGAAATCCGACCAAGCCCCCTCAGCGCTGCACATCCATGCTGAGGCGATTGCTGGTCGTAGTATAACACCAGTATGTGTGTATATACTGTTATGATATTTTCCAGCATCCTATCAGCTGGCTCCTTGAGGCGGCCGTATCTGGAGACGGTAACGCCATGTTTTTACAAGCGTGTGAGCGCCTTATCCACCCTAAGGTGTGTTTTCCAACTCGCCCTTACTTCTGGCGGGAAAGGGTATACCGCCCATAACTTTCTATCGGAGGAACCCCACGTATCATCACACACTTCATTTAATTTATCTGATTCAGGCAAAACTACAAGTAGTTTATTCCCACCCAACAAAATACCCTTATTTGTGGTACTTGTGGTATCAGAAATATGTAACACCTCCTTCATTGCCCTTAACATGTAACTTGTGGCCCTAAAGGAAAAATACGTTTGTTTCTTCACCGTCGACACTGGGGTCAGTGTCCGTGTCAGTGTCTGTCGACCGACTGAGGTAAATGGGCGTTTTTACAAGCCCCTGACGGTGTCTGAGACGCCTGGACCAATACTAATTTGTCCGCCGGCTGTCTCATGTCGTCAACCGGCTTGCAGCGTGTTGACATTATCACGGAATTCCATAAGTAAGCCATCCATTCATGTGTCGACTCCCTAGAGAGTGACATCACTATTACAGGCAATTTGCTCCGTCTCCTCACCAACATTTTCCTCATACATGTCGACACACACGTACCGACCTATAGCACACACACAGGGAATGCTCTGATAGAGGACAGGACCCACTAGCCCTTTGGGGAGACAGAGGGAGAGTTTGCCAGCACACACCAAAATGCTATAATTATACAGGGACAACCTTTATATAAGTGTTCCTCCCTTATAGCATTTAATATATATTTATATCGCCAAATCATTGCCCCCCCTCTCTGTTATAACCCTGTTTCTGTAGTGCAGTGCAGGGGAGAGCATGGGAGCCTTCCCCTCAGCCTTTCTGTGAGGGAAAATGGCGCCTGTGTGCTGAGGAGAATAAGCTCCGCCCCTTTCTCGGCGGGCTTTTCCTCCCGGTTTTTTAATACTGGCCTGGGTTAAAATACATACATATAGCCTTAATGGCTATATGTGGTGTATTTCTTTTGCCAAATTAGGTATTTATATTGTTGCCCAGGGCGCCCCCAGCAGCGCCCTGCACCCTCCGTGACCGTGTCAGTGAGCCTGTGAGACAACAATGGCGCACAGCTGCAGTGCTGTGCGCTACCTCTATGAAGACTGAGAAGCCTTCTGCCGCCTGTCACCGGACCTCCGTCTCTGCCGTCTTCAGCGTCTGTAAGGGGGATCGGCGGCGCGGCTCCGGGACGAACACCAGGCTGACCTGTGTTCCGACTCCCTCTGGAGCTCAGTGTCCAGTAGCCTAAGACTTCAATCCTCCTGCACGCAGGTGAGTTGCAAGTCTCTCCCCTAAGTCCCACGTTGCAGTGATCCTGTCGCCAGCAGGTATCACTGATTAGTTTAAACCTAAAAAAGACTTTTCTAAACAGCTCTATAAGAGAGCCATCCAGGTTGCACCCTACTCGGCCGGGCACAGAAACCTAACTGAAGCCTGGAGGAGGGTCATAGGGGGAGGAGCCAGTACACACCATGTGACCTAAAGAGCTTTTTAGATGTGCCCTGTCTCCTGCGGAGCCCGCTATTCCCCATGGTCCTGACGGAGTCCCCAGCATCCACTAGGACGTTAGAGAAAACAGGGATACACACTACACAGTGATTTTACCCCTTATAGCTGCTTATATATCACAGATTGCGCCTAAATTTAGTGCTCCCCCTCTCTTTTTTACCCTATGTAGTCTGGAACTGCAGGGGAGAGCCTGGGGAGCGATCCTTCCAGCGGAGCTGTGAGGGAAAATGGCGCCAGTGTGCTGAGGGAGATAGCCCCGCCCCTTTTCCGGCGGGCTTCTCCCGCTTTTTTTATACAGTTATGGCAGGGGATTTTACACATATATAGTCTTAAAGGCTATATTATGTGTTAATTTGCCAAGTAAGGTACTTATATTGCAGCCCAGGGCGCCCCCCCCCAGCGCCCTGCACCCATCAGTGACCGGAGTATGTGGTGTGCCTTGGGAGCAATGGCGCACAGCTGCAGTGCTGTGCGCTACCTTAATGAAGACCGAAGTCTTCTGCCGCCGATTTCCAGGAACGTCTTCTTGATTCTGGCTCTGCTAGGGGGACGGCGGCGCGGCTCCGGGACCGGACGACCGAGGCTGGGCCTGTGTTCGATCCCTCTGGAGCTAATGGTGTCCAGTAGCCTAGAAGCCCAAGCTAGCTGCAAGCAGGTAGGTTCGCTTCTCTCCCCTAGGTCCCTCGTAGCAGTGAGTCTGTTGCCAGCAGATCTCACTGAAAATAAAAAACCTAAATATTACTTTCTTTCTAAGAGCTCAGGAGAGCCCCTAGTGTGCATCCAGCTCGGCCGGGCACAAATTTCTAACTGAGGTCTGGAGGAGGGTCATAGAGGGAGGAGCCAGTGCACACCAGGTAGTCCTAAAGCTTTCTTTAGTTGTGCCCAGTCTCCTGCGGAGCCGCTGTTCCCCATGGTCCTTACGGAGTTCCCAGCATCCACTTAGGACGTTAGAGAAACATGGGCGAAAAAAAAAAAGTACAACAACAAACACCTCTTGCCCATTAATAAACCAGCCAAAAGGAAACATCCCCCCAACACAAGTAGTGTCCTCTGCAACTCATTACATATATTAAATATTTCATATACAGTCAGTATTGTTATTTTAGACAGATAAATGAAATTAACCACAAGTCTACTACGGGTACTCGGAGCGCTGCGGCTGCATGACCTCTGCCTTGGCTGTATTTGTGTAATGAGTTACTTTATTCTTGTGGATTTTAATAACTTGCTCAGTGATCTGGAAGCCAGAGAGCTCTGGAAATATACCCTGAAGGAAATTACTCTTCTGGGGGGAGAATTCTTCCCCAGTAGTCGGGCATGCTTGGTACTGTAGCTGGTGATAAAAGCCAACAAATGCCGGAAGGTGATTGACAAGGGTCCCTGATGGGGCACGAGTAACCTCAGCAGTCGGCAACTAAGCCGTATAATACAAAACCTGATAGTAATGGGGACAGAAAGGCAACTGATCTGCTACACAATGGCCAGCTGCAGAAATAGCAGTTTTTCTAGTTTTATATAAAACAATTAATCTGTCCCACAAACAGTGTACCTGTTACCTGCAAAGAGGGGGCGCTATAAGTCTGTTGGCTGGGGTGTGGTATTGCTAGTCAATGTTTATAATGTCAGCTTGACCATGTCAACATTGTAGCATGCCGACATATTAGCTTTGTTATAATTCTGTCCCTAACCCTAGTGCTAACCCTAACCCACCTGCAAAATGTCGACATTTTACAGGTGTTGATATCCATTATTCAATAATAGCTGCAACTAGGAGTGTGGGATAGACTTTTTTAGAAATATGGAAGGGTAGAGTGATCAACTGCCAACTGATTATTTGCGCAAGCAGACAGCAGCTAGAAAATGCAATTCATTCTCCTCTACAAAGTAATTTATTTAGGGGGGAATCAGTTCCACTGTGAGTGCTTGTGTAGGTAATATCTGCTGCTCTTACATAGAATGCATGCAAAGGTTAATTTGACAAATGAACAAGGCCTCTCAGCTCACCCTATTAATGGGAGCATATAAGTCTCCTCTGGGACCAAGTGTTGCCACTATATCGGTGAGAGTCACAGCAAAACAAATGACACGCAAGCCCAAAGCAATTTTAAAGACTAATGTATGTGAACCAATATCCCTGGCTTGTTTATTTGGTCAACGCACAGGTCGCTGATGCATGGCGTTCAGCGAGGACGGCAGGCTGCTGCAGCTAATGGGGGCTGAAAGTGCACCGCATCGCTAATTCACTGGCAGATATTACTGAAAGGCTATCATACGGTACACAGCGCTGCTCTTGCCGTAATAAACAGAAGTACAGCTTGACCTCATAGATGCTCCTTCTATGAGGAATCAAACAATCAGCGTTTGGCAAATAAGATGATATACACAATGCATCAGATGCAGAAACAAAAACCAAGTAGCTTTAATACTCTAATGATGGTTACAGCAGAATACAAAAGACAACAGAAGAATCACTGCTTGAGAATATATATATATATATATATATATACACACACACACACACACACACATAGTGAATAGGCACCACTATAGTGTTGGTATACTTAGAGTCTACAGTTTCAACTTCTAAAAAGTTCTCAAGTTCTCATTTTTTATACATTTATTAAATGTTTTTCACATAAAACAAAACAGTGTCCGTTGTTTACAGATATCCTTTTTCTCCTCCTTCTAGTCATGAAGATTGGAGATCACAATTGTAATACATAACCCAACGCGTTTCGTCTCATGCCGAGACTTCATCAGGGGGCATCCTACTCAGAAAGGTTAAATCATCATTTGTAGATGTTATTTTTGTATGTACATTCTAGCCTGATTAACTGAGCATTAGGTTCTTTATTCGTGGCCCAATAACCTGGTTTATTGTTCAAATTGGCGTATGATAAATCAGATAATTAGGCAATCTGGTTCAGGGAGAAATCCACAATGGATTCAACCCCCAAGCCTTGTAGTGTAACTGTAACTCCTCCTGTGGATCCAAAAATCTGATATATATGTAATATTTCTTAAAACCTAATTATTCCCAGACACACGGATTGTTGGCCTCTGTAAACAGACATTTAACAGACACTACCAAATAAACACATGGACACTAATGACCCTTTTACACCGCCGGCTAGTAACACGGACTATTGCACAAGAGCGTGCATAACCCGTGCTGCTGTGCGATGTCAATAGGCCCAGTTGGAATAATCCTGGTCGAGTGACCCGGTATTCCAACTCGGGTAGCTTGCAGGGTTGAACACGGGTTCAATCCGGCAAGCTGTGCTGTGTAAACGGGAAGCCGGGTCGCATTGACCCGGCTGCCATTCACAGTGAATGTACGGGCGGCGCTTGGAGATCATGTGATCTCCAAGCGCCACTCCCGATGCCTCACCGCTGACGTCACCAACACGGCAATATGCCGGGCTGGATTCAGCGGTGGGAAAGGGGCCTGAGGCGGGTCGCGCCCGGGAAGCCCCCGTGTCAGACTCGCGGGTGCGACCCGCTATCGTTGGTATAAAAGTGGTATTGGCTAAACGTAATAAACATCACTATGTATTAATCCAGTCTAACAGAAATACTGTCTTCTGGTAATCACATGAGGTCTCATTCATCATCGTAATGCAATGTTACTGGACCAATGATGGAAACACATAAGGAAGGTATTTAATCATGTGTTATAGAGCGTACCTTCTAGTATTAAGGATAAGTGTCTCAACAGCTACAGTATTTAGGATGGGAGGAAATAAGAGTCGAGTGTAAGCTCAGAGTAAGCACCCAACCACCCAGGAAGGGGAGCCCCATCAGGAACCGGTATTGTAGCCCTAGCCCGGCATTACATCTTTGATCGGTGATAGTGCTTTTCTCTCGTCAGCTTTGTAGCATGTGACTGGGTTCCATACTCATTAATATGCCTTGGAGGGAAAGTAGTGACACAAGAAAAGTGCATTCAATGAAGGAGCTGAAAGAAACTGTCTGTAGATACCAATATGTTAATTCCTGATGCCAGCTAATGCATTTTGTCTCATTGGACTTTTTCAAAGCAACTGTTGGCATGGAGCACTATGGCCTATATGCAGTTTAAATGGCTGTAACACAGAAGGTGCAAATCCCTTTCTAAGTCAAAATGAAATATACACTCATCTTGTCACCCTCCGACATCTCTAATAATCAATGAAAACAATACAATTATGCTGAAATTGGAGTACCAGGCCATGTAATAAGGTAAAGACAACATGACACCCATCGGAAAATAGGTAGACTCTCTTACCCACCTAAGCTTAGTGGCAGAGGGAGGTCAGCCGCAGTGTCATGAAGTTAGCAAAAAGCCCCATTCAAGTTAACAACAGGGGACAAGATCAATCCTCAAGAGGAGTACAAAGGTCTAGTAATAGTATGCAGTAGTTCCCCAAAGTGAGTTTCATCTACGGTTATTTATTATATAAATTGTGATTGTTTCTATGAACCTCTGCGTAGGTTATGAAAATGTAGTTTATTGCTCATCCGTCTCGGTGTGTGCTATTACTCACATACGGCAGTTATCCAGTCCCTTCCAGTCCCTAACAGAGGCCACTAAAGCTAGAGGTACCTCTCCAACAAATCTGAGGAGGTTGCCAGTGGCAACTGGGTTCAAAGATTGTCCTGTGTTCATGGTATTGTTTTATTTTGGTGACAATGTGTTATGCACACCAGTGCCTGCAGGAAAGTACTGGTGTCAGAACTGTTATGCACTCCAGTGTCTGCAGGAATGTACTGGTGTTTGAACTGTTATGCAAAACAGATGGACTCACAGACAAACTGGGGGATATGACATAATGTACACAGCAGGTGATAGGGTAACAAAATACACACAAAGTGAACAGAGAAGCCCAGAGGCTAAGGAACTGGGTATCTCCCTTGTATTAGAACTGCTCAGATGGAAAAGCAAGATGTTGTGTTTTAATACGTAGAGAACCCGAAATGCTGTTGCTAAGGGCAACAGCAAAACCCTAAAGGGTTACCAACGGGTGTGGCAGTAAACTCCTTGGTCAGAGATGGAATGATAGACACAAGGAGAATCTCCACAATCCTAATTCTCACTTGCAGTGCACAGGTTTTAGCTTACTGCCACTAAACTGACCCCTGACACCTAGCACAGTGAGACAGGATTAGACAGGCAAGTCTTAGAATACAGCCGCAAACTTGCTAAGTTCACAGAGTAGTAACAGAACCCCAGCAAGCTAAACGACTGACTCCAGTCTTACTGCTAGGTCTGGATTGGCAGAGTGTAATAACAAATCCCCAGGCCTATTTGCAGTAAGCAACAAACAAATACAAAGCTACACAGTACTGGCTAACTTTCATGAACTGACTAACCAACAAAGATTCAGCAGCATCTGCTTACCCTGAAAAGAGGCCTTATAAAGCAGGTGCTGTCCACGCCCCACTCAGACCTCACAGACTGTGAGCACAAAAACCAGCACCGGATCCCCTGCCGTGCACAGAGCCTATAACCACTGCACAGCAAAAGACCCGAACCGGAGTATCAGCTGCGCTCAGGTTACTCCACTAGCACTTGTCTCCCGGTTGCCATGACGACGTGGCAGCACAGGGCAGGAGACCCTAACAGTACCCCCCCTCTGACGAGGGGTCAAAGAACCCCTACCACCGGGTTTATCGGGGAACTGCGAGAAGAAAGAGCGTATCAGTCTGGGGGCATGAAGATCACAACTGCGCACCCACGACCGCTCCTCCGGGCCATACCCCTTCCAGTGCACCAAAAATGACAGCCGACCCCGAACCACCTTGGAGTCAAGAATCCTTTCAACAACAAACTCCCTCTGGCCACGTATCAGAAGAGGGGAAGGTCTTCCACTGGAAGAAGGATTACTAATCGCCCGTTTTAAAAGGGAACAATGAAATGTTTTATTGATACCCAAAGAACGGGGCAGATCTAACTGAAATGCCACCGGATTGATAACCCTGGTGATCTTATAAGGGCCGATGAACCGGGGCCCTAACTTATGAGATGGCTGTCTCAACTTCAAATTCTTGGTAGACAACCAGACGAAGTCTCCTAATTTGAAGCTGCAGGGTCTTTTCCGCTTATCAAAAACCCTTTTGGTCACTAATGACACAGACACAAGGGCTTTCTTCACTTTCCGCCAAATACCTCTAAGGACCAAAACCACAGAGGAACCACCAGGCGTGGAGTCCAGGGGGTCAAAAGAATTGGCCTTAGGATGATGCCCATACACACAAAGGAAGGGAGAGATCCCTGTAGCAGAGTGAGCCGCGTTGTTATAGGCAAACTCCGCCATGGACAGATGAGCAACCCAGTCAGTCTGACACTTGGAGACATAACACCTGAGGAACTGCTCCAAGGACTGGTTCACCCTTTCAGTCTGCCCATTAGACTGCGGATGGTAGCCTGACGACAAGCTGACAGAAATCTGGAGATCGGAACAAAATGCCCTCCAGAATTTGGCCACAAACTGGGATCCGCGGTCAGAGACCACATCAAGTGGCAACCCGTGGAGACGCACAACATGCAGCATAAATAATTCAGACAGGCGTCTGGCTGATGGCAGCCCAACCAGTGGAACGAAGTGCGCCATCTTCGAAAACCTGTCAACGACAACCCAGATGGCTGTCATCCCCGAGGATTTGGGCAAGTCCACCACAAAATCCATTGAAATGTGGGTCCATGGCTTAGATGGGATAGAGAGTGGATGTAATGGGCCAACAGGAACCCCTCTAGGAGTCTTATTTCGGGCACAGATGTCACATGCCCGAACCCACTGATCCACATCCTTAGCCACCGAGGGCCACCACACCGCCCTAGATAGCAACTCCCGAGTTCTGGCAATACCCGGGTGACCTGCCGACTTCTTGGCATGGAATTCCAGGAACACTCGCTGTCTTAACCTAGGAGGCACAAACAAAAGACCTACCGGAAGGTCTGGAGGAGCCTGCTCCTGTGCTCTAAGGACTAATGATAAGAGGTCCTGGGTAATGCCCACTTTAATACATGATGGGGAAACAATGGGCAACGGCTCCTCGGTGGTCTCCTGGATTGGAGCAAAACTCCGCGAGAGCGCATCAGCCTTGATGTTTTTTGACCCAGGGCGATATGTTATCAAAAAATTAAAGCGAGCAAAAAACAAAGCCCATCGTGCCTGCCTGGCATTGAGACGCTTCGCTGACTCTAAATATGCCAGATTCTTATGGTCAGTGAGAATTGAGACCACAAACTTAGCCCCCTCAAGCCAGTGTCTCCACTCCTCGAGTGCATCCTTAATAGCCAACAATTCCCGGTTACCCACGTCATAATTCATCTCGGCAGGCGAAAATTTACGGGAAAAGTAAGCACAGGGATGAAGGCGATTATCAGACACTCCCATCTGAGAAAGCACTGCCCCAATACCCATCTCAGAGGCATCCACCTCCACCACAAAAGGACGCTCTGGATCTGGGTGTCGCAGCACCTTGGCCGAAACAAATGCCCTTTTGAGACGGGCAAAAGCCGCTTTAGCCTCACAAGACCAGTGAGCAACATCCGCCCCTTTCTTAGTGAGTGCCACCAAGGGCGCCACTATAGACGAAAATCCAGCGATAAATCGTCTATAAAAATTTGCAAAGCCCAGGAAACGCTGAAGCGCCTTCAAACTAGTGGGCTGCACCCAATCCAGGACTGCCTGTACCTTGGAACCCTCCATTTGGAAACCTTCTGGGGAGATAATATATCCTAGAAATGCGATTTGCTGAACTTCAAATTCGCACTTCTCCAGCTTCGCCCCAAGCCGGTGGTCTCTGAGTTTCTGGAGGACTAAGCGTACATGCTTCCGATGTTCCTCCAGGGAATGGGAGAAGATTAGGATGTCATCTAAGTATACAACTAAGAATCTATCCAAATATTCCCTGAGCACATCATTCATGAAATCCTGGAAGACTGCCGGGGCATTACAGAGCCCAAAAGGCATCACCAAATATTCATAATGCCCTGAGTGGGTATTAAAGGCAGTCTTCCATTCATCCCCCTCTCTTATTCGGATTAGATTGTACGCACCGCGTAGGTCAATCTTAGAAAAAATGGTGGCAGTACGAAGCTGGTCAAACAAGACCGAAATGAGAGGCAGTGGGTATGAGTTTTTAAACGTGATACGGTTCAATTCCCTGAAGTCGATGCAGGGTCGCAACGAACCAACCTTTTTACCCACGAAGAAGAGCCCCGACCCAACTGGAGACTGTGAAGGTCTGATAAATCCCTTAGCCAAGTTCTCCTGAATGTACTCTGCCATAGCCTGAGTCTCAGGACGTGACAGGGAGTACAACCTGCTCTTGGGAAGCTTAGCATTTGGCAACAAATCAATGGCACAGTCATAGGGGCGATGGGGAGGTAGTACCTCTGCAACTTTTTTGGAGAACACGTCCGCAAAATCTGCATAACACCCTGGCAATCCTGGCAAACTTAGCTGCGAGAGCCTGACTGGAAGGCTCAAGCAACTCCTGAAACAATCAGTACCCCAACTAAGAATCTCCCCAGAGACCCAGTCAAATTGAGGATTGTGGGCCCTTAACCAGGGTAACCCCAACACCAATGGGGCAAAAGTACAGACAGTCACATAAAAGGACAATTTTTCAGAGTGTGTGGCTCCAATAAACAAAGAAATCTGGCTAGTGCAAGAGGTAATTTTACCTTGGGATAATGGTTCCCCGTTTAACCCACAAATCTCAATTTCCGATGCCAAGGGTACTAAGGGAATAGAGTGTTTCAGGGCGAATTGGTGGTCCATAAAAACCCCGTCGGCCCCACTGTCCACAAAGGCCTCAGTCTTGACAGTTTGACCGAGGATCTTCAAGGTCACCGGAATGATAAAAGTCTTCTTGGGAAATTCTGACTTCTGGCCTGACAGGATATTTCCCATCACCCTCAGGCCCTGAAGTTTTCCGGCTTTTCTGGGCATGATACTACCACATGACCTTTATTCCCACAGTACAAACACAAACCCTGCTGTCTCCTCCGCGTCTTCTCACGCGAAGAGAGGCGGGTAGTCCCAATCTGCATAGGCTCCTCAGAAAATTCCTCAGAGTCTGAGGTTCCCTTGGGAAGGAAGGAAATCTCAGTCTCCCTTTCAAGCCTACGCTCTCTCAGCCGTCTATCCACCCGGATGGATAACTGCATGAGCTGATCCAAGCTATCAGGCAAGGGATATTGTACCAGTTGGTCCTTTATCTGGTTAGAAAGACCTCTTCGGTACTGGTGTCTCAGGGCTGGGTCATTCCACTGGGTATCATGGGCCAACCTCCGAAACTCCGTACAGTAAACCTCAACTGGCCTTCGCCCTTGCTTAAGGATCGAAATCTGAGCCTCGGCTGAGGCCGTCTTGTCAGGGTCATCATACAACATGCCCAGTGCCGTAAAAAAAAGCATCAACACTTTTAAGCGATGGACAGTCAGGCAGCAACCCATATGCCCAGACCTGTGGGTCTCCTTGTAGCAAGGAAATCACTATGCCCACCCGCTGAATCTCCGACCCAGAAGACTGAGGCCTAAGCCGGAAGTATAGCTTGCAGCTCTCCTTGAAACAAAAGAACTGCGAGCGATCTCCAGAAAAACGATCCGGGAGATTTACTTTCGGCTCCTTAACCCCTGCAGGTGCTGCTGCTGCGGGAGCTCCGCCAGCAGCCTGGGAGGTGTGCATTTTAATGGACAAATCATTAAATTGTCGAGTCAGGACCTGCACCTGATCGACCACCTGTTGCAACGTATTTTGAGGGGTATGCTCCATATTCCCACAAAATTTCAACAGGAGTATTAGGCTGCTGAATATGTTATGCACACCAGTGCCTGCAGGAAAGTACTGGTGTCAGAACTGTTATGCACTCCAGTGTCTGCAGGAATGTACTGGTGTTTGAACTGTTATGCAAAACAGATGGACTCACAGACAAACTGGGGGATATGACATAATGTACACAGCAGGTGATAGGGTAACAAAATACACACAAAGTGAACAGAGAAGCCCAGAGGCTAAGGAACTGGGTATCTCCCTTGTATTAGAACTGCTCAGATGGAAAAGCAAGATGTTGTGTTTTAATACGTAGAGAACCCGAAATGCTGTTGCTAAGGGCAACAGCAAAACCCTAAAGGGTTACCAACGGGTGTGGCAGTAAACTCCTTGGTCAGAGATGGAATGATAGACACAAGGAGAATCTCCACAATCCTAATTCTCACTTGCAGTGCACAGATTTTAGCTTACTGCCACTAAACTGACCCCTGACACCTAGCACAGTGAGACAGGATTAGACAGGCAAGTCTTAGAATACAGCCGCAAACTTGCTAAGTTCACAGAGTAGTAACAGAACCCCAGCAAGCTAAACGACTGACTCCAGTCTTACTGCTAGGTCTGGATTGGCAGAGTGTAATAACAAATCCCCAGGCCTATTTGCAGTAAGCAACAAACAAATACAAAGCTACACAGTACTGGCTAACTTTCATGAACTGACTAACCAACAAAGATTCAGCAGCATCTGCTTACCCTGAAAAGAGGCCTTATAAAGCAGGTGCTGTCCACGCCCCACTCAGACCTCACAGACTGTGAGCACAAAAACCAGCACCGGATCCCCTGCCGTGCACAGAGCCTATAACCACTGCACAGCAAAAGACCCGAACCGGAGTATCAGCTGCGCTCAGGTTACTCCACTAGCACTTGTCTCCCGGTTGCCATGACGACGTGGCAGCACAGGGCAGGAGACCCTAACACAATGGCCCTCATTCCGAGTTGTTCGCTCGGTAATTTTCTTCGCATCGCATCGATTTTCCGCTAATTGCGCATGCGCAATGTTCGCACTGCGACTGCGCCAAGTAAATTTGCTAAGAAGTTTGGTATTTTGCTCACGGCATTACGAGGTTTCTCCTTCGTTCTGGTGATCGTAGTGTGATTGACAGGAAGTGGGTGTTTCTGGGCGGAAACTGGCCGTTTTATGGGTGTGTGTGAAAAAACGCTGCCGTTTCTGGGAAAAACGTGGGAATGGCTGGAGAAATGGGGGAGTGTCTGGGCGAACGCTGGGTGTGTTTGTGACGTCAAACCAGGAACGACAAGCACTGAACTGATCGCACTGGAAGAGTAAGTTTCGAGCTACTCAGAAACTGCTTAGAAATTTCTATTCGCAATTTTGAGAATCTTTCGTTCGCAATTTTGCTAAGCTAAGATTCACTCCCAGTAGGCGGCGGCTTAGCGTGTGCAATGCTGCTAAAAGCAGCTAGCGAGCGAACAACTCGGAATGACCACCAATGTTGGGATAGGTAAGACAAGTATAATGGGAATTAAGATGTAGTTTGAGTCATCCAAAGTGGAGGCCACAACGTGTTGGGCCGGTTCTGTTTATCATATGAAGGTCAGAGGCTTTCTAGAGGCTACTGAGTACCATATAGAAAAATAGAATTTGACGGCAGATAAGAACCACTTGGTCCATCTAGTCTGCCCTAAACACATGCACACACTGACATACTTGGGTTCATTTTTTGATAGAAACCAATTAACCTACCAGTATTTTTTTGGATTGGGGAGGAAACCGGATTCCCTGGAGGAAACCCATGCAAGCACAGGGAAAGTATACAAGTTCCACACAGTTAGGGTCATGGTGGGAACTGAACCCATGATCTCAGTGCTGCGAGGCACTAATTCTAACCATTATACTATGTGCCCCATTAGAGCATAGTGGCCAAAACCCCTGATGGTTCCTGGAATGTAAATCGGCAATTAACACTCTCAAATCACCCCTGGCCCAGTTACCCCTTCTAACAGCCATTTCTTACACAAGCCAGATTTCAAGGTAGGAGATGAACAAAATACTGCCTAAGTATCCTGCTGCTAGATCGTAAGGTGGCATGATGGCAACCCAAACTGTCAACTGGTTACATAAGACACCTGGGACAACAGTTGACTATTCCAGTGGGTTTTGCTATATTTTGCTAAATAATTTTGTCATTGCTCAAAATAGGACCCAACAATGCAGATTGACTGGGTTGGCAAGTAGATCTAGAACTATGGCCACACTAAGAAGTGACCCATCCACAGAGGAGCATCTCAGAGTCTGTGGAATACAAAGGAGAATAAGTGTGGCAAAATTGTTGTACCAGGCCACTTAATGTGCAAGCTCACCTGGCACCACTTCACAACTGTAATGTCTTAACCCTATTGTGATGGTAGAAAGGATGATGGTATTAGCCATACTGCCATACAACAAAAGAGTTTAATACTAGAGAGGTAAGTATCACAATTTGTGTACACTAATTCCAACTGTTTATTACGCTGCGATATAGCCGGGTTTCTCAGTGAATGTTGGAGCCTTTTATTTCTTTTGCACAGAGCTCTGTTTCTTACAGACTGTAAACAGGGATGACATAAGGTTTTTGGAACCAGAGACAAAGTTTGTTACAGCTACAGCTGTGTGTTACTTAGCCTATGAATGGGAGAGATTTGTATGCGTTAAAGTGTTCATTCGCTTCTTTTTATTCCAGCATGTACGGAGGGAAAGTCTGCACTCAATGGGATGAACATTTTGCAACCTCGTGCTCAGCAAATTCCCTGGGAAGTGTGGTACACTGATGTTCTGTTCACAATCCAGTATGGCCCTTTGTCTCCTATCCAAACTTCTCTTTCAGGTCTAATAAGCATCTTTGGGGATCTGAGAACATTATACTATAAGAGAGTGCAGAACCATAAAGAAATTGTGGAGAAACCAGAAATGTTTCCAATTTTTCCTGCATCCTTTGCCCCCGAATTTCAAAAGGGTATTTCACGACGCAGGTTAATTCTGCTTGGTATCCCTGTTAATCTCTCTTTTCTTTTTCCCGTCTTTCTATTTACAGGAAACTAAACCATATTGTGTTCTAACAGACCAGTTCCCTCATAGGCGCCATTCACCGAGATGTGTTAAATAGCACAAACTCGGTCGAATACCTCAGAAGACAAATTACATAGGAATGCTAAATCAGCTCTGTAGGGATGGGGTGAACTGAATGGTTTTGTCCAGATTTTTACAAAGAAGCCACTTTTGTCCACTTAAAATGTACCATTGCATATTTTGTGACCGTGCTGAATTGTCTAAAGCGAAGTATAATAGAAGTACAAAGTACAGTACGTGCATTTAAACACATTTCCATAAAAACCTGCTCATGTGGCAAGCATTAAAAATAAGATTTTACACTTACCGGTAAATCTATTTCTCGTAGTCCATAGAGGATGCTGGGGACTCCGTAAGGACCATGGGGAATAGATGGGCTCCGCAGGAGACATGGGCACTTTAAGAAAGACTTTTGATTCTGGGTGTGCACTGGCTCCTCCCTCTATGCCCCTCCTCCAGACCTCAGTTAGGGAAACTGTGCCCAGAGGAGATGGACAGTACGAGGATTGATTCATACCAGCCCACACCAATCACACCGTATAACTTGTGATAAACTACCCAGTTAACAGTATGAACAACAACATAGCCTCGGTTCAACCGATTAACCAACACATAACCCTTATGTCAGCAATAACTATATACAAGTCTTGCAGAAGTAGTCCGCACTTGGGACGGGCGCCCAGCATCCTCTACGGACTACGAGAAATAGATTTACCGGTAAGTGTAAAATCTTATTTTCTCTAACGTCCTAGAGGATGCTGGGGACTCCGTAAGGACCATGGGGATTATACCAAAGCTCCCAAACGGGCGGGAGAGTGCGGATGACTCTGCAGCACCGATTGAGCAAACAGGAGGTCCTCCTCAGCCAGGGTATCAAACTTATAGAACTTTGCAAAGGTGTTTGACCCCGACCAAGTAGCTGCTCGGCACAACTGTAATGCCGAGACCCCTCGGGCAGCCGCCCAAGAAGAGCTCACCATCCTAGTGGAATGGGCCTTAACCGATTTAGGCAATGGCAATCCTGCCGTAGAATGTGCCCGCTGAATCGTGTTACAGATCTAGCGAGCAATAGTCTGCTTTGAAGCAGGAGCGCCAACCTTGTTGGCTGCATACAGGACAAACAGTGCTTCTGTTTTTCTGACTCTAGCCGTTCTGGCCACGTAAATTTTCAAAGCCCTGACCACATCCAGGGACTCGGAATCCTCCAAGTCACGCGTAGCCACAGGCACAACAATAGGTTGATTCATATGAAAGGATGAAACCACTTTAGGTAGGAATTGAGGACGAGTCCGCAATTTCGCCCTATCCACATGAAAAACCAGATAGGGGCTTTTATGTGATAAAGCTGCCAATTCCGAGACTCGCCTAGCCGAAGCCAAGGCTAGCAACATGACCACCTTCCAAGTGAGATATTTTAACTCCACCGTTTTGAGTGGTTCAAACCAATGTGACTTAAGGAAACAACACCACGTTAAGATCCCAAGGCGCCACCGGAGGTACAAAAGGAGGCTGAATATGCAGCACTCCCTTCACAAATGTCTGTACTTCAGGAAGAGAAGCCAATTCTTTTTGAAAGAAAATGGATAAGGCCGAAATTTAAACCTTTATGGACCCTAATTTTAGGCCCAAATTCACTACTGTTTGAAGGAAGTGAAGGAGACGGCCCAAATGAAACTCCTCCGTAGGAGCAGTCCTGGCCTCATACCAAGAAACATATTTTCGCCATATACGGTGATGTTTCAATGTCACGTCCTTCCTAGCCTTGATCAGGGTAGGAATGACTTCCTCCGGAATACCTTTTTCTGCTAGGATCCGGCGTTCAACCGCCATGCCGTCAAACGCAGCCGCGGTAAGTCTTGGAACAGACAGTGCCCCTGCTGCAGCAGGTCCTGCCTTAGAGGAAAAGTCCACGGATCTTCTGTGAGCAACTCTTGCAGATCCGGATACCAAGTCCTTCGTGGCCAATCTGGAACAATGAGGATTGTTTTCACCCTTCTTTGTCTTATTATTCTCAACACCTTGGGTATGAGAGGCAGAGGAGGGAGCACATAGACCGATCTGAACACCCATGGTGTCACCAAAGCGTCTACCGCTACCGCCTGAGGGTCTCTTGACCTGGCGCAATACCTCTTTAGCTTCTTGTTGAGCCGAGACGCCATCATGTCTATCTGAGGCAGTCCCCACCGACCCGCGACCTGTGCGAAGACTTCCTGATGAAGTCCCCACTCTCCCGGATGCAGGTCGTGTCTGCTGAGGAAGTCCGCTTCCTAGTTGTCCACTCCCGGGATGAACACTGCTGACAGTGCGCTTACATGACCTTCCGCCCAGTGAAGAATCCTGGTGGACTCTGTCATGGCCACTCTGCTCCTTGTGCCGCCTTGGCGGTTTACATGAGCCACTGCCGTGACATTGCCAACTGAATCAGAACAAGTTTGTCCCGAAGTAATGCCTCCGCTTGACGTAGGGCGTTGTATATGGCCCTCAACTCCAGGACATTGATGCGGAGACAAGTCTCTAGACTTGACCAGAGACCTTGAAAATTTCTTCCCAGAGTGACTGCACCCCAACCTCGGAGGCTTGCGTCTGTGGTCACCAGGATCCAATCCTGAATGCCGAATATGCGACCCTCTAAGAGGTGAGCACTGTGTAGCCACCACAGGAGAGACACCCTGGCTCTGGGAGACAAGGTGATCTTTTGATACATCTGTAGATGAGACCCGGACCACTTGTCCAGTAGGTCCCATTGAAAAGTCCTCGCATGGAACCTGCCGAAGGGAATGGCCTCGTAAGATGCCACCATCTTCCCCAGGACTCGAGTACAGTGATGCACTGAAACCTTTTTTGGCTTCAACAGGTCCTTGACCAGAGTCATGAGCTCCTGAGCCTTTTCCATCGGAAGAAAAACCTTTTTCTGTTGTGTGTCCAGAATCAGGCCCAAAAAGGTCAGACGCGTTGTAGGAACCAGCTGGGACTTCGGAATATTGAGAATCCAGCCGTGCTGTTGCAAAATTCTCACAGACAGTGACACGCTGTTCAGTAACTTCTCTCGGGATCTCGCCTTTATGAGGAGATCGTCCAAGTATGGGATAATTGTGACACCCTGCTTGCGCAGAAGCACCATCATTTCCGCCATTATCTTGGTGAAAATCCTCGGGGCCGTGGAAAGCCCAAACGGCAACGTCTGAAATTGGTAATGACAGTCCTGTACCGCAAATCTCAGGAACGCCTGGTGAGGAGGAAAAATAAGAACATGAAGGTATGCATCCTTTATGTCCAGGGAAACCTTCCAATCCCCCCTTCTCCAGGCTGGCGATGACCACTCTGAGCGATTCCATCTTGAACTTTAACTTTTTTAAGTACAGGTTCAGGGATTTTAGATTCAAAATGGGTCTGACCGAACCGTCCGGTTTCGGGACCACAAACAGGGTTGAGTAATACCCCTTTCCTTGCTGGAGAAGAGGAACCTTGACTATCACCTGCTGAAGATACAATTTTTGAATTGCAGATAACACCAACTCCCTCTCTGACGGAGAAGCCGGCAGAGCCGATTTGAAAAACCGGCGAGGAAGCATCTCTTCGAATTCCAGCCTGTATCCCTGAGAAACAATCTCTATTGCCCAGGGATCCACCTGTGAGCGAACCCAGACGTGGCTGAAAATTCGAAGACGTGCCCCCCCCCACCTGAGCCGACTCCCCCAGGGGAGCCCCAGCGTCATGCGGTGGATTGTGCAGATGGAGGGGAGGACTTCTGGTCCTGGGAACTAGCTGTGTGCAGCTTTTTTCCCTTGCCTTTACCTCTGGTAAGAAAGGACGATCCCCGTACCTTCTTGCTTTTATTTGAACGAAAGGACTGCATTTGATAATGAGGCGCCTTCTTAGTATGTTGCGGGGGAACATAAGGTAAAAAATTCAATTTACCAGCTGTAGCAGCAGAGACCAGGTCCGAGAGGCCTTCTCCAAACAACTCCTCCCCCTTGTACGGCAACGACTCCATATGCCGCTTTGAGTCGGCATCCCCCGTCCACTGTCGGGTCCACAAGAGTCGCCTAGCAGAAACAGACATAGCATTTATTCTGGAGCTCAGTAAACAAATGTCTCTTTGTGCATCCCTCATATATAATGCCGCATCCTTGATATGCGCTAGGGTCATTAGAATGGTATCCTTATCTAGGGCATCAATCTCATTAGATAAGGAATCGGTCCATGCTGCGACAGCACTACAAACCCAGGCCGATGCCATCGCCGGTCTAACGATAGTACCGGAATGTGTGTAAATGTACTTCATGGTAACTTCCTGCTTACGATCAGCAGGATCTTTGAGGGTAGCCGTATCCTGGGAAGGCAGTGCCACCTTCTTGGATAAGCGTGTCAACGCCTTGTCTACTTTAGGCGAAGATTCCCATCGTATCCTCTCCTTTTGTGGGAAGGGATACGCCATAAGAATCCTTTTGGGAACTTGTAATCTCCTGTCTGGAGATTCCCAAGCCTTTTCGCACAATTCGCTTAGCTCAAATGAGGACGGAAAAGTGACCTCGGGTTTTTTCTCTTTATACATGTGCACCCTCGTGTCTGGGACAGGGGGTTCCTCAGTGATATGCAAAACCTCTTTAATCGCAACAATCATGCAACGAATACCTTTAGCCACTTTTGGCTGTAATTTTGCATCCTCATAGTCGACACTAGAATCTGAATCTGTGTCGGTATCTGTGTCAGTGATCTGGGATAATGTGCGTTTCTGAGACCCAGAAGGTCCCGGTGCCACTGGGATCTGACCACCTGACTGATCCCTAGCCTCAGTCTTGTCTAATCTCTTATGCAATAAATTTACATTAGCATTCAAGACTTTCCACATATCCACCCAGTCCGGTGTCGGCGGTGCCGACTGCGACCCAGCATTCATGCACTCCCCCTCCTCCTTAGGCGAGCCTTCATCGTCAAACATGTCGACACGCGTGTACCGACACACTCCCACACACACAGGGAATCTCTTTTCTGAAGACAGGATCACCCTTAGGCCCTTTGGAGAGACAGAGAGAGAGTATGCCAGCACACACCCCAGCACTATATGACCCAGGAGAAAAACACAGAATGTTTACCCAGTAGCGCTGTAGTATATATATTTGCCAATTATGTGCCCCCCCTCTACTTTAAAACCCTTCTGTCACCGTGTGTCAAGCAGGGGAGAGTCCGGGGAGCTTCCTCTCAGCGGTGCTGTGAAGAAAAAAATGGCGCTGGTGAGTGCTGAGGGAGAAGCCCCGCCCCCTCGGCGGCGGGCTTCTGTCCCGCTCAAAGTTTGTAAAATATGGCGGGCGCTCTTTTATATACATGTACAGTGCCCACCAGTGCATGTATATAGGTTATTTTGCCATAGGAGAGGTATTTATTGCTGCCCAGGGCACCCCCCCTGCGCCCTTACAGTGACCGGAGTGTGTGAGGTGTAATGGAGCAATGGCGCACAGCTGCCGTGCTGTGCGTTACCTCAGTGAAGCACCCGAAGGCTTCTGCCGCCTTAGACGTCTTCTTTCTTCGTTTCTTCCGGCTCTGTGAGGAGAACGGCGGCGCGGCTCTGGGATGAACGCCCAGGACGAACCTGTGTTCCACTCCCTCTGGAGCTAATGGTGTCCAGTAGCCGAGAAGCAGAGCCTATCATTTAAGTAGGTCTGCTCCTCTCTCCTCAGTCCCTCGATGCAGGGAGCCTGTTGCCAGCAGTGCTCCCTGATAAGAAGAAAAAATCCTAACAAAAATGTTTTCTTAGCAGGGAACTCAGGAGAGCTCCCTGCAGTGCACCCATCTTCCTCTGGGCACAGTCTAAAACTGAGGTCTGGAGGAGGGGCATAGAGGGAGGAGCCAGTGCACACCCAGAATCAAAAGTCTTTCTTAAAGTGCCCATGTCTCCTGCGGAGCCCGTCTATTCCCCATGGTCCTTACGGAGTCCCCAGCATCCTCTAGGACGTTAGAGAAATTAGCTTTAATTTGAGTGCAGTACCACCTTACTGCCTGATGGTGATGCTGTATCTTGTATTTGGGAAACTTTTAGATGGGTCCCAAACAAGTCTGCAGGAAGTAGTAACATATGATCCCCCTTGAATGATCAGCAATTTAAAAAAGAAAATTGTCTCCTTTCATCAAAATATTTTCAGTGATGTATTTATATCAGCACATCTGTCTCCTGCAGATACTTCAGAGCAGGCACTGATCAATTTGGTGCCCTAGGCAAGATTTCAGCTGGTGCCCTAAAATTCCAGCCAATTCCACTACTCAGCACTTTGTTGCCTACTAGGTGCCCCGCATGAACTATGACTCCTCCGGCATTAGTCTATTTGGCCTGTGCCTAGGGCACATTGCCACCTTGCCACCGAGCATGAAAACCCCTTGGCAACGAGAATTACCCCCTGGAAACACGAATGACATCCAGATCATGAAATCTCCTTGCAACAGGCATTACTCCCTAGTAACAAGCATGACACCCAGTGCATGGAACCCCTGGCAACAAGCAGTATCCCCTGGCAATGTGCTTGACACCCAGTGCACGAGGGTTCACTACGGTATGCCGGCGGTCGGGCTCCAGACGACCAGCATACCGCCGCCGGGAGCCCGACCGCCGGCTTACCGACAGTGTGGCGAGCGCAAATGAGCCCCTTGCGGGCTCGCTGCGCTCGCCACGCTACGGGCACGGTGCTATTTTATTCTCCCTCCAGGGGGGTCGTGGACCCCCACGAAGGAGAATAAGTGTCGGTGTGCCGGCTGTCGGTATGCCGACTGTCGAGATCCCGGCGCCGGTATACTGTGCGCCGGGATCCCGACAGCCGGCATACTGAAGACCACCCGTGCACGAAACCCCTGGCCACGAGCATAACACCCAGCGCATGGAACCCCTGGCAACAAGCACGACACCCTGAGCATAAAACCCCCTGGCACAGTGCATGGAACCAAGATCATTAAACCCTTTGCAACAATCAGGTAATTTAAATGTAATTTGAAGCCTTAATGTAGGGCTTAATGTGTAATGGGAATTGCTGTGTGCGGCATAATGTACAACGGGCATAGCGATGCGTGGCATAATGTATCACGGGCATTACGGTGTGTGGTATAATGTATCATGGACATTGGGGTGTGTGGTATAATGTATCACGGACATTGCGGTGTGTGACACAATGTATCACGGACATTGCGGTGTGTGGTATAATGTATCATGGACATTGTGGTATGTGGTATGTTGTCTCTGGGGCATTGCAGTGTGTGTCATAATGTGTCACAGGCATGACGGTGTGTGGTATACTGTATCACGGGCATTGTATGTGGAATAATGTCTCAGGGGCATAGCAGTGTGTAGAATAATGTATAACGGGCATTGCAATGCGTGGCATAATGTGTCATAATGTGTCACAGGCATTATGGTGTGTGGAATAATGTCTCAGGGGCATTGCAGTGTGTAGCATAATGTATAACGGGCATTGCAGTGTGCTGCATAAGGTGTCACAGGCATTACGGTGTGTGGCATAATGTATCAGGGGCATTACGGTTTGTGGCATATTGTGTAATGGGCATTAGGAAAAATTACAAATAATGTTAGGGGCACGAATCAGGATTATTATTTTTTCCTGTGGTGGTAAATGTCTTGGCGTACAGGTTGCAAAACTGGGGTATAAAGTAGTCTTTTCCTGCAATGCACGCCCCTTTCAGTGAAGCCACACCCATTTTAACGAGGTCACGCCCCTTTTTCCGGCGCGCGCCAATTCATAACTTTTTGTTAGAGAATTTTTTGGCTGTAGGGGAAGAAAAATTTCTTTTTACGCCACTGCAGTGATGGTTGATGACTGTCCCCGTTCACATATCCGAATACATGAGATTCAGGAGCGTTCCAAAAGGCTCTAAAGTTGTAAAATGTTTATTGTTTGCAGATGAAATTTATGTCCATGCCAACTCCTTTACAGAAACTGATTCATACATACAACTGGACCACAGACGTGGTTAGTCAAGTCAGACATAATATGATCACCAGAGTCACTTCTGGCTACACTGCAGATGACCACATGCAAGAGCTGATGGGCTTTGGTTCATCCAGATATTCACTAATTCAATGTAATTATCTCAAGGGTCCATGTTTCTTGTGGCTCAGACAAGAATGTAGTCATCCCATGGTCCCCATGGGAAGGTGGAAAGAGGCAAGTTAGGGGTCAGGAGATGAGACCAGAGCATCACCTTTGCTGCTCCTAGGACTTCTGTCTAGCCTCATGGGAAAAACAACCATGAAAGATACAGTAGGTGTAATGCATGTGGCTGGAATTGCTACATTGCTGGAAATGTCCATCAGCTTCTGCATTACCTCTACTTTTATTTTTAGAATTTATCTATAGGGCAGCACTCAAAGTGTTATAGTACAAAACAGTAGCACACAAACTTTCACAGAACGAGAAGCAGAAAGGCGAGGGTGACACAATACACAAGGTAATACAAGATGCATAACATAATACAAGATGCATAACATAAAGCCATTACAAAAATATCAATGGTAGTTGGAGGTAGGCAGCAAACAAGGGAGGACATGGGGAGGAGACCGAAAGAAGGAGGGCCCTGATGGTAAGAGCTTACATTGTAAAGGTGAGAGGTTGGAGCAGAACATTAAGTGACATACAGAGGGGAAGAACGTCGGGGTAGTGATGGAGAGGCACACTAATTGGTGCCCCCTTCCCCCATTTTTCCACTACGGACATAAGGCACATGCCCTCATGGGAGAGAGGCATGACAAAACTGATCCCAGAGAAAGCTCATGCTACCAATTTAATACTATATATATATATATATATACACACACACACACACACACACACACACACACAACTGGAAACTGGAGGTCCAGCTCTCCCACTAAGATAACGTACTGCGCCGGGTGCCTTCACTGGGAAGTAACATCGTGACCTGATGAAAATGCCAGATTAAACGGCATTGAAACGTTGTCCTGCACACTATGTTTAACTGCCTCTGATTTACCAGACGCTTGGAGTTGCGCACCAGCCACTGTGTATATACAGTATATACATATATATATATATATAAAATATATATATACACACACACACACAAATTTGTAGAACACTGCAAGAAAATGGATATCCTCTTTATACCACATTCATACAATTAACTTCAGAGCTCTTTGTTTTTCAGTTACAATACCCTTTATTAAATAACACATTTCAATATACTGCCATACCCAGGTTTCAAACCCATAATTTGTTGCATTCCAGTAAAACACCCTACTCATTGATCTATTTGTACTTTGTAAAAAAATATTCAGCATTGCAAAAGGAGCAGATCTATGTAGTATCCAGCCACATATCCAATCCCTTGCAGCCACACACTACATAGACAGACCCTCCAACATGACCCGCCCCACTAGGTACAAAATGCTCTGTTTCTGGACTTCCCTCTTAATTTATGATTTCCATCACCTGTGTTGAACTAGTTAAATGATAAGAAAGCTGTTTCTTCACAGGTGATGGCAATAATAAATTAAGAGGGAAGTCCAGAAACAGTGCATTTTGTACCTAGTGGGGCGGGTCATGTTGGAGGGTCTGCATAGATCTGCTCAGCTGAAATTAGGGAGGTCAATCCTAGGATCGGGATCAGCGGGATCTTGGCCCCAAAACACCGGGATTTGAATCCCAGGATTGGTGCGTCCAATCCCGGGGTTACACTGCACATGCGCAGTTCCTCGCCTCTCTTCCCCCAGCAGGCTCTCTCCCCGGGGCATCGCTGAGCACCTGGCTCAGGCGCTGCCTTCTGAAGCCGGGCAGCATTACCTCCTTCCCCCTGGCAGTCTCCCTCACCGGGCAGCGCTGAGCACCTGGTTCAGATGCTGCCTTCTGAAGCCGGGCAGTAAGGGACTATCACTGCCTGACGCTACCTCAGGACCTTGGGAACCCCTCTACACATTAGTGAGTAGGTTATTTTCTTATTTTTTTTTATTTTGAACTTGAATCCCCCCTGACCCAATCCCCCACATACATAAATTGAAGGAGAACAATTCAATCTCGGGAATCCCAGAATTGAGATTTGTTTCAATCCCAATACCCGGGATTGAAAAAACGGGCCTCCCTAACTGCAATGCTGATCATATTTTCATGAAGTACAAGGTAAGATTCAAATAGAATTCTTTAGCTTTCTATGCAGTGTCAGATAGCTCATGAATAGAGTATCTGACTGCAATGACACAGGTGATGGGTTTGAATCCCAGGTATGTCAGCATCTTGAAATGTAATAAAGGACACTGTGACTGAATAACAAAGAGCTCTCAAATTAAGTATATGAATGTTGTATAGGTATTAGCGACAGAAGGAGTGGGGGAAGGAGACAGTGCTAGTCAGAAGATGCCGGGCCTCAAAGAGGAAGGAAGCTACAAGTGAAAGTAATTAAAACAGATAATTAACAAGTGACGCCAACAGCGCCCCCTAACCTGTAGCACTGTGGGGGTCATTCCGACCCGATCGCTCGCTGCAGTTTATTGCAGCGCAGCGATCAGGTCGGAACTGCGCATGCGCCGGCGCATGCCAGCCTTCGTTGCCTAGCGATCACCTCTGAGGCAGAGACCCCCTTTTGCGGTGGGACACTCCGCACCACCTTTGGGCTTTAGTGAAGTTATTTTTAAAGGGCAGCGTTTGGAGCACTAGAGGACAGAGATGCTTATAAACACTGTAACATTAAGGTATGATATGGTGTATATATATCTGTATTGTAGTGCAGGAGGCTGGCACCGAGCAAGAATCAGACCTCATTCTGAATCTCAGGCATGCATTGAGGCTTTTTGTGCCTTACATGCAATTGCTAAGTAACAGAAAGATAGA
This sequence comes from Pseudophryne corroboree, assembly GCF_028390025.1. Taxonomy (NCBI): domain Eukaryota; kingdom Metazoa; phylum Chordata; class Amphibia; order Anura; family Myobatrachidae; genus Pseudophryne; species Pseudophryne corroboree. The sequence continues at coordinate 430,892,600 of NC_086452.1, read as the reverse complement.
AATACTGGGTGTCCTTTTGTAATTAATTAGTCTAGGCAAGACATTTATGTGCTGTGCACATTTTGCCTTCTTTATGTGATTTCGGCTGAGACGCAGTCCTCCCCTCCACCTGCTTCCAGCCAGAAGCAGATGTATATACGGTGGGGAGATTAGCAGTGGGAAGTAACATTACATCATTCACTGTATAGAGGACAGCGCCTCGGGGCAGAGAAGAGTAAGCTTAATAGAGGCCAGTGTAAGTGTATAGCCACGGTACCCAGTTTGAGAACCACTGATACAGCATATTAGAGAACCGAGCAGGGACAAACATGGTCAGTCCATCAGTCTAACCTAAGAGTTACCGACCATCTATGGTGGGTGATAAAGAACAGATCACGGATATGTGTAAGACTGCTTGTAAACTCTTGTAAAGCGCTATCTATACCAAGTTTATATCGGTGTGTTATGTTATTTTATCACACATCCTCAAATCCCCAGCGTATAGTGACGTGCAATTACATTTAAACTTCTGAGACGTTAAACACTAAGGGAGATTTCTCTGGCCACGATGGCCACTGTTCCATTGCCGCCTTTAACAGTGAAAAGAAACCCAATATGGCAGCTCCCACTTTTGCTAACAAATGAAAATAAGGAGACTAATGTGCCAATTTCAGGAGCCCATATTTAGCTCAGTTTTAATGAACAGGATACAATTCCTTCTATAGTGTGTAATCGTTGTAATAGTCTCACAAGCCACCAGATAACGCTATGAAAGCTGCTCTGTGTCAGCCACCTTACATATTTGCTGTTCCTGCCTGTCACTGGCTCGCAGCTTACTCTGGCTTGATTTTGACAGTCGACCTGCACAGTTGGGATCTGGTGCCTCTTATAAGGTGATGGTACTTAACTGGTTATTTTGTGAGCATAGAAACTTACAATAGGAATGTTCTACTCTTGGCAGACCAGACACAAATTTGATCGCCATTAAGTTGAGTCTCCCCCCACCCTATTTTCCTTCACATCCACATAGAGCAGCAAAGCCCCAATGTTCCTGTAAAAAAGAAATAAGTATAACCCCCCCCCCCCCACCCCCAAACAAAAAAACAAAACATACCTGTCAACATTCAGAAGTGCAAAACCGGGACAAAAGAAAGCCTCTCCCCAATCTAGTAAACCCCACCCATCTTTGCTTGATGCTATTGACCCCTCAAATAAGCCCCTCCCCTTTCAGGGAACATTAACTTGGACAGTCCTGGCCACATTGGGACTGGAAGGTATAAAAATTAGTTCTACTAATAATTTAAAATGATACTTTGTATGCGGCAGGCCCACCCCACTATACACGGTGCTATGCGGCCTTTCCACGACGGTGCGCCAGACTCTAAGTGGGGGTCATTGGGCACCCACAAAAGGTGTTGCTGCGGCGAGCACAGTTCTGAAACAAATTCTCATACTATTTTTTCTTCTAGTTCAAATAAAAAATTGGCAGCAATATTTTAAGTAGCTTAGAGAGTTTTGTACAGGCTGCCGGGAAATAATATTCTCGAGAGCCTCCGTCGTTTTGTCTCAAGCTGACTGTTTGATTGTTCGCTCGCTCGTAAGTGAACATTCCTCTATTCATATGGATTTATGTGCAATAAAAGGATCTTCCAAGTGAGGATTCACACAGAGGCGCTGCATTATTCATACGCAAGTCAAGAGGAACATTTCAATTGCCAACTGCTGATGAATGTCTAATTAAGCAGAGGAAACTTCGGAGCGGTGCATACAGGCGCCAGGATCATTAGAGAGCAGTTTCCTGAAGATCACGGACCTTCCAAACTGTCAAACTGGGGAGGTATGCCCTGCCGCAGACCGGCCTCACTTGTGATAGCAATCCTGCCCTTAAATAAAGTCTGCGGTGTTAGAAGTTTTAGAAAATACATTAACACTTTGAAGTGAGCTTGCTAACATTTACACACAGAGGACCGGATTCTCAGCGCATGCAAGTACAAAAGGAGAAGCACATAGCGAGTATTTACAGACTGTACTGTGCATACGCGTCTTGGAGGCTCAAAAAACGGGTGTTTCAGAATTTAATGGGGTGGAGTTTGACAGATCAGGGATGTGGTTTATTTGGTCCTGAATTTGCATGTCCAAATGGCTTTGGAGGTATGCAAAATGCAGATATGTATATTGTGTAGGTGATGGATGTACTGTAATAAGAACATGCTAAAGTAAGGAGGCCAATCCCGGGTCTTTTCTTCAATCCCGGGCATCGGAATGAAAAAAAATCAATCCCGGGATTCTCAGGACACCCGGGATTGGGTTGAAGACCCGCCCACCCCAGCCCAGCCCAAACAAATACTCACCATCAAGGTTGGAAGGTGGGCTCGTGGGCATCGAGGTCCGGGCGGTGCAGGCAGCTGGCATCAGACTCACCATCACAGGTGGGAGGACTTGTGGGCTGCGGGCGGCGAGGTGCAGGCTGCAAGGTGCGGGTCTAGGCAAATGGCGGCAGACTGTGCAGCGTGACCTCTGACATCATGTCACGTGGCGCAGTATGCACTGCCGGGGGCAGGGTGAGCCGGAAGGAGGGAGCCCGGTAGCGTCTGAGCTTCATGAGTACGCTCAAATCTGCCCGGCTTTAAAAAAAACAATGCGGCAGGTAAATCCCCCAATCTCCGGGATTGGAGCTTCCAATCCTGGGGTTTAATCCCGGACGTTTTTTGGCCTAAATTCCAGGATCCCGCCGTTCCCGTTCCTGGGATTGGCCTCCCTAATGCTAAGTGATTGCCCATAAACTCAAACATTACAAAGTATATGAAAGAAGCATCATTCATGCACCTGAAAGTGATACAGCATTGAGATTTACAGATTTACCTTGGAACTCTGATATTTAGCGTAAAAGCTGCCATGAAGCTGTACTACGGTGTATCTGTTGCCAATAGAGAACATTGTAAGATTCCACATACTGGGGCAGATGTACTAAGCCTCGAAGAGATATAAGTGGATGTAGATAAAGTACCAGCCAATCAGCCCCTATAATTTTTTTCAGACACACCTTTTAACACGGCAGGTAGGAGCTGATTGGCTGGTACTTTATCTCGTTCCATTTTATCACTCTTGAAGGCTTTGTACATCTCTCCTTAGTCATTGCAAACGTTCGTGAAGGTAAACAGTATAATATGAGCTTGGAAGTGATTTTTATTTTTTATACTAATTCCTCGCTGATTGAATCTCATAAAAAAGTTTAGTGCACATCGTGTTACTGATATACTGCATGTAAATAGCTATAAAGGCCTGATAAAACATAAATTAGTTTTATATTCAGATGAGATAAATGTGATAAGTGCTTTTAGCTAATCTTCATTATTTGTAAACAAGAGACGTTCAGTTTAGCAGCAAGTGGAACGTCAAATTGTGCTTGCAAATTGTGCAACTACTTGTTCTGAAAATGCTTGGTGCACAATCTGGGAGCTGTTACCCTGCAGTAATCTCATTTGTCAGTGTTATGTAACACAAGAGGCAGCGTCTTACCAAGTAACACCTGTATATGTCAGTGATGTAAACCACCCATCAATCATACTCACTCAACCCAGAAAGCAGCCAGATGGCAGATGCTTGTTAACCCATGAATCATCCAGGATCCGAACTTCCTGCGCGGTAAACGCTGCTTTATTCTGTTGTTCCGGAAGGATTTCATACATCCATGTGCTACACCGTCAAGGATGTATGATGAGTTTAATGCACGGAGTCGGAGATTAATGCTGGCCACGTGCTGGCAATCTTGCCGCAGCTAGCAAAACAAGTGTGATGCCTGAGAATAAGCAGATTAAGGGGGACATTTACTAAGCAGTGATAAAAGCGGAGAAGTGAGCCAGTGGAGAAGTTTCCCCATCAACCAATCAGCAGCTCTGTATAATTTTATAGTATGCAAATTATAGATGTTACTTCAGTGCTGATTGGTTGCCATGGGCAACTTCTCCACTGGCTCACTTCTCCACTCTTATCACTGCTTAGTAAATGTCCCCCTAAAACCCAAACCAGTAAAATCTGGCTAATTGATGGCTGATGTCGGGGTGTGGTGATGGTAATCCCCCCCCAATCACACTAACAGGTCGCCGTGATGTCCAGTCAATCAGCAGGAATGGACTTGTCCAAATCTGCAGCAATGTGTACATTGGTAACATCCTGTTGCTTTATGCTGAGCGCAGCATTGAAACAGGTGTGGCCAGACTTATAAGTTATCCAAGTTTTATAGCGGTCGCTATCCTTATGTCTTAAAAAAAAAAAACATTAGACTGCAAGCTCTGTAGACCAGTTTATGTGGAAAACCATACAAAAAGAAAAAAAAAATATAAGATTTTACTCACCGGTAAATCTATTTCTCGTAGTCCGTAGTGGATGCTGGGAACTCCGTAAGGTCCATGGGGAATAGCGGCTCCGCAGGAGACTGGGCACAACTAAAAGAAAGCTTTTAGACTACCTGGTGTGCACTGGCTCCTCCCTCTATGCCCCTCCTCCAGACCTCAGTTAGGATACTGTGCCCGGAAGAGCTGACACAATAAGGAAGGATTTTGAATCCCGGGTAAGACTCATACCAGCCACACCAATCACACCGTATAACTCGTGATACTATACCCAGTTAACAGTATGAAATATAACTGAGTCTCTCAACAGATGGCTCAACAATAACCCTTAGTTAGGCAATAACTACATACAAGTATTGCAGACAGTCCGCACTTGGGATGGGCGCCCAGCATCCACTACGGACTACGAGAAATAGATTTAACGGTGAGTAAAATCTTATTTTCTCTGACGTCCTAGTGGATGCTGGGAACTCCGTAAGGACCATGGGGATTATACCAAAGCTCCCAAACGGGCGGGAGAGTGCGGATGACTCTGCAGCACCGAATGAGAGAACTCAAGGTCCTCCTCAGCCAGGGTATCAAATTTGTAGAATTTTGCAAACGTGTTTGCCCCTGACCAAGTTGCAGCTCGGCAAAGTTATAAAGCCGAGACCCCTCGGGCAGCCACCAAAGATGAGCCCACTTTCCTCGTGGAATGGGCTTTTACTGATTTAGGATGCGGCAATCCAGCCGCAGAATGCTCCAGCTGAATTGTGCTACAAATTCAGCGAGCAATAGTCTGCTTAGAAGCAGGAGCACCTATTTTGTTGGGTGCCTACAGGATAAAAAGCGAGTCAGTTTTCCTGACTCCAGCCGTCCTGAAAATATAAATTTTTAAGGCCCGGACTACGTCCAGTAACGTGGAATCTTCCAAGTCCCTAGTAGCCGCAGGCACTACAATAGGTTGGTTTAAGTGAAAAGCTGATACCACCTTAGGGAGAAACTGGGGACGAGTCCTCAATTCTGCCCTATCCATATGGAAAATCAGATAAGGGCTTTTACATGACAAAGCCGCCAATTCTGACACACGCCTGGCCGAAGCCAAGGCCAATAACATGACCACTTTCCACGTGAGATATTTCAAATCCACAGTTTTAAGTGGCTCAAACCAATGTGATTTTAGGAAACTCAACACCACGTTGAGATCCCAAGGTGCCACAGGAGGCACAAAAGGGGGCTGAATATGTAGCACTCCCTTTACAAATGTCTGAACTCCAGGCAGTGAAGCCAGTTCTTTCTGGAAGAAAATCGACAGAGCCGAAATCTGGACCTCAATGGAACCCAAGTTTAGGCCCATAGTCACTCCTGACTGTAGGAAGTGCAGAAAACGACCCAGCTGAAATTCCTCTGTTGGGGCCTTCCTGGCCTCACACCACGCAACATATTTTCGCCAAATACGGTGATAATGGTTTGCGGTTACTTCTTTCCTGGCTTTTATCAGCGTAGGAATGACTTCCTCTGGAATGCCCTTTTCCTTTAGGATCCGGAATTCAACCGCCATGCCGTCAAACGCAGCCGCGGTAAGTCTTGGAACAGACAGGGCCCCTCCTGTAGCAGATCCTGTCTGAGCGGTAGAGGCCATGGGTCCTCTGATATCATTTCTTGAAGTTCTGGGTACCAAGCTCTTCTTGGCCCATCCGGAACCACGAGTATCGTTCTTACTCCTCGTTTTCTTATTATTCTCAGTACCTTTGGTATGAGAGGCAGAGGAGGGAATACATAAACCGACTGGTACACCCACGGTGTCACTAGAGCGTCCACAGCTATTGCCTGAGGGTCCCTTGACCTGGCGCAATATCTAGTTTTTTGTTTAGGCGGGACGCCATCATGTCCACCTGTGGCCTTTCCCAACGGTTTACCAACAGTTGGAAGACTTCTGGATGAAGTCCCCACTCTCCCGGGTGTAGGTCGTGTCTGCTGAGGAAGTCTGCTTCCCAGTTGTCCACTCCCGGAATGAACACTGCTGACAGTGCTAAGACGTGATTCTCCGCCCATCGGAGAATCCTTGTGGCTTCTGCCATCGCCATCCTGCTTCTTGTGCCGCCCTGTCGGTTTACAAGGGCGACTGCCGTGATGTTGTCTGATTGGATCAGTACCGGCTGGTTTTGAAGCAGAGGCCTTGCCAGACTTAGGGCATTGTAAATGGCCCTCAGTTCCAGAATATTTATGTGTAGGGACGACTCCTGACTTGACCAAAGTCCTTGGAAATTTCTTCCCTGTGTGACTGCCCCCCAGCCTCGAAGGCTGGCATCCGTGGTTACCAGGATCCAGTCCTGTATGCCGAATCTGCGGCCCTCTTGAAGATGAGCACTCTGCAGCCACCACAGTAGAGATACCCTGGTCCTTGGAGACAGGGTTATCAGCCGATGCATCTGAAGATGCGATCCCGACCACTTGTCCAAGCGGTCCCACTGAAAGGTTCTTGCATGGAACCTGCCGAATGGAATTTTGCTTCGTAAGAAGCTACCATTTTTCCCAGGACTCGTGTGCAGTGATGCACCGATACCTGTTTTGGTTTCAGGAGGTCTCTGACTAGAGATGACAGCTCCTTGGCTTTCTCCTGCGGGAGAAACACTTTTTTCTGTTCTGTGTCCAGAACCATCCCCAGGAACAGTAGGCGTGTGGTAGGAACCAGCTGTGTATATAGAATCCATCCGTGCTGTTGTAGCACTTCCCGAGAAAGTGCTACTCCGACCAACAACTGCTCCTTGGACCTTGCCTTTATAAGGAGATCGTCCAAGTACGGGATAATTAAAACTCCCTTTTTTCGAAGGAGTATCATCATTTCTGCCATTACCTTGGTAAAGACCCTCGGTGCCGTGGACAGTCCAAACGGCAGTGTTTGGAATTGGTAATGGCAATCCTGTACCCCAAATCTGAGGTACTCCTGGTGAGGATGATAAATGGGGACATGTAGGTAAGCATCCTTGATGTCCAGGGATACCATGTAATCCCCCTCCTCCAGGCTTGCAATAACCGCCCTGAGCGATTCCATCTTGAACTTGAATTTTTTTATGTATGTGTTCAAGGATTTCAAATTTAAAATGGGTCTCACCGAACCATCCGGTTTCGGTACCACACACAGTGTGGAATAGTAACCCCGTCCTTGCTGAAGTAGGGGCACCTTGACTATCACCTGCTGGGAATACAGCTTGTGAATTGCCTCTAGCACAGCCTCCCTGCCTGAGGGAGTTGTCGGCAAGGCAGATTTGAGGAAACGGCGGGGGGGAGACGCCTCGAATTCCAGCTTGTACCCCTGAGATACTACTTGAAGGATCCAGGGATCCACCTGTGAGCGATCCCACTGATCGCTGAAATTTTTGAGGCGGCCCCCCACCGTACCTGGCTACGCCTGTGGAGCCCCCGTGTCATGCGGTGGACTCAGAGGAAGCGGGGGAAGAATTTTGATTCTGGGAACTGGCTGACTGGTGCAGCTTTTTCCCTCTTCCCTCGTCTCTGTGCAGAAAGGAAGCGCCTTTGACCCGCTTGCTTTTCTGAAGCCGAAAGGACTGTACCTGATAATACAGTGCTTTCTTAGGCTGTGAGGAAACCTGAGGTAAAAAATTTTTCTTCCCAGCTGTTGCTGTGGATACGAGGTCCGAGAGACCATCCCCAAACAATTCCTCACCCTTGGAAAAAGCAAAAAGGTAGCAGCCCTGCGCTTACTAGCTGCTGCTGGTTCCTAGAAAATAGAGGTTACACCTCTTAGACCATGGATTATACAAAGAAAGAAAACTAGGAACTAGCGCTGCATAGTACACATAAATCTGGAAACGATCCTTTGTAGTTTCTGTATGGTCCACTACTTCATCTCTCTGTGGAATTACACTTACAGATAATTTCTGTCACGCGTGTCCATAAAGGTATCTTTATATCTGAAACAATATGCTGTCCACTTCCCACACAAACAGAAACGATACACACTTACAGAATGTTTCTATCTCGCGTGTCCGTAAAGGTATCTTTTACTGCATGCAGATATTCAGTAGTGGAAAAACCCCCAAGAAGACTTCACATGATATATATGCAGGACAAACTTACATTAGCTTCCTTTCCCGCATGCCCATAAAGGTATCTTTTATCAGGTACGTCGTCTTAAAGGAGGATTCCACAAGATGAAGTTTGTCCTGCATATATAGAAACATTCTGTAAGTGTGTATCGTTTCTGTTTGTGTGGGAAGTGGACAGCATATTGTTTCAGATATAAAGATACCTTTATGGACACGCGTGACAGAAATTATCTGTAAGTGTAATTCCACAGAGAGATGAAGTAGTGGACCATACAGAAACTACAAAGGATCGTTTCCAGATTTATGTGTACTATGCAGCGCTAGTTCCTAGTTTTCTTTCTTTGTATAATTCCTCACCCTTATAAGGCTCTATGTGCCTTTTAAAGTCAGCATCACCTGTCCAGTGTCGGGTCTCTAATACCCTCCTGACAGAATGGACATTGCATTAATTCTGGATGCCAGCCGGCAAAATATCCCTCTGTGCATCCCTCATATATAAGACGACGTCTTATGTTCGCAAAATAGTATCCCTGTTTGACAGGGTTACAGACCACGCTGCAGCAGCACTATCTGCAGGTCTCAGTCTAGTACCTGAGTGTGTAAATACAGACTTCAGGATAGCCTCCTGCTTTTTATCAGCAGGTACCTTCAAAGTGGCCGTATCCTAAGACGGCAGTGCCACCTTTTTTGACAAACGTGTGAGCGCCTTATCCACCCTAGGGGATATCTCCCAGCGTAACTTATCCTCTGGCGGGAAAGGGTACGCCATCAGTATCTTTTTAGAAATTACCAGTTTCTTATCGGGGGAACCCACGCTTTTTCACACTTCATTCACTCATTTGATGGGGGAACAAAACACTGCCTGCTTTTTCTCCCCAAACATAAAACCCTTTTTTTTTTTTTTTGGTACTTGGGTTAATGTCAGAAATGTGTAACACATTTTTTATTGTCGGGATAATGTAACGGATGTTCCTAGTGGATTGTGTATATGTCTCAACCTCGTCGACACTGGAGTCAGACTCCGTGTCGACATCTGTGTCTGCCATCTGAGGGAGCGGGCGTTTTTGAGCCCCTGATGGCCTTTGAGACGCCTGGGCAGGCGCGGGCTGAGAAGCCGGCTGTCCCATAGCTGTTACGTCATCCAGCCTTTTATGTAAGGAGTTGACACTGTCGGTTTATACCTTCCACCTATCCATCCACTCTGGTGTCGGCCCCACAGGGGGCGACATCTCATTTATCGGCATCTGCTCTGCCATCACATAAGCCTCCTCATCAAACGTGTCGACACAGCCGTACCGACACACCGCACACACACAGGGAATGCTCTGACTGAGGACAGGACCCCACACAGCCCTTTGGGGAGACAGAGAGAGAGTATGCCAGCACACACCAGAGCACTATATAATTTAGGGATTAACACTATATTGAGTGAATTTTTCCCAATAGCTGCTTGTATATACAATATTGCGCCTAAATTTAGTGCCCCCCCCCTCTCTTTTTAACCCTTTGAGCCTGCAAACTACAGGGGAGAGCCTGGGGAGCTGTCTTCCAGCTGTACTGTGAAGAGAAAATGGCGCCAGTGTGCTGAGAGAGATAGCTCCGCCCCTTTTTCGCGGACTTTTCTCCCGCTTTTTTATGGATTCTGGCAGGGGTATTTATCACATATATAGCCTCTGGGGCTATATATTGTGATATATTTGCCAGCCAAGGTGTTTTTATTGCTGCTCAGGGCCCCCCCCCCCCCCCAGCGCCCTGCACCCTCAGTGACCGGAGTGTGAAGTGTGCATGAGGAGCAATGGCGCACAGCTGCAGTGCTGTGCGCTACCTTGGTGAAGACTGATGCCTTCTGCCGCCGATTTTCCGGACCTCTTCTTGCTTCTGGCTCTGTAAGGGGGACGGCGGCGCGGCTCCGGGAACGAACACCAAGGCCAGTTCCATGTGGTCGATCCCTCTGGAGCTAATGGTGTCCAGTAGCCTAAGAAGCCCAAGCTAGCTGCAAGCAGGTAGGTTCGCTTCTTCTCCCCCTGCATCGAGGGCAGTGAGCCTGTTGCCAGCAGGTCTCACTGTAAAATAAAAAACCTAAAATAAACTTTCTTTCTAGGAGCTCAGGAGAGCCCCTAGTGTGCATCCAGCTCGGCCGGGCACAGAAATCTAACTGAGGTCTGGAGGAGGGGCATAGAGGGAGGAGCCAGTGCACACCAGGTAGTCTAAAAGCTTTCTTTTAGTTGTGCCCAGTCTCCTGCGGAGCCGCTATTCCCCATGGTCCTTACGGAGTTCCCAGCATCCACTAGGACGTCAGAGAAAATACTATACTACTGTATTTCTGCTGAAATTCAATTTCCCAGATGACAATAAACTTTGGAGCAGATTCAATTAAGCGTGAAGATCCAAGGGGCCTGTTTCGGAGTCGGATTCAGATGCGGTGCGACTTGGACGCATGCGAGGGAAAAAAAACACATTGGCCGTTTACGTGTATATCAGCCTAGCGTAGCATCATTATGGTAAGCGAGCAAAAACAAGTATGGTTTTCCTGCCCAGATACCCCGCATAGTTCCGATGGAACCTTGTGGATAATCGAATCTGACTCTTGAATGCAACCCAAAGGGGCATTCCAGTGGATCCGACTTCAAAATGTGAAGTGGCACTTATATTAAAATGAAAAGCCTGGCATTAGGGAAGCCAATCCCGGGCCATTTTTTCAATCCTGGGTATCGGCTTTTAGCTATGTGACCGCCCCCTCACCCCGCCCCGCACACATAACTCACCATATACCAGGGACGGGTGGATGTGGAACATCCTCCGCTCTCTCCTGGCGGCTCCCAGCGGCGTGTGACGGCGCAGTGTGACCTCTCATGCTGCACTGGGAGCCGGAAGAAGGAAGCTGGGCAGCGTCCGAGCGTCCTGTGGACGCTCAATGCTGATCCCTCAATCCCCGGGATTGAATCCTGGCGGTTTTTGGCCCTAAATCCCGGGATTGGCCATCATACTTGGAATGTTTTGTACTAAACATTAGTGGTGCTTTAAAAGTCACACCCACCACGAAGCGTCAACTTGCAAAAGCAGTCACTTAGTTAACATACCCCCAAAAGTACAATACATATACAGGGGGATATTCAATTGTTTGGGGGGGGGGGGAGTGGATTAATGGTTTCTAAAAAACATTTCAGCCAATAAGCACACTCCATGTATTCAATGATATAATTCAAGTAATCAATTCATTGTGAGAAATCAAAGACTATTTTGAAGATTATGTTAACCCCTTTGCCCCCAGAGGAGCTGCTAAGGCACCAGGTTTTAATTATTCACCTCTCCATGCAAAGTAACTCGCAGCTCATAATAACTAGGTGTCCTTATAGGCATTTTATTATGTAATTAAAGGTACAATAAGGTATTTGCAAGACAAGAGGGGGATATTGTTCTGCATTATTAAGCGCAGAGCAGATAACGATGAAATTGCTGGCACGGCACCAAATCCCTTAATGAAGAGAGGCTCTTTGAGTTATTAGTGGATGAAGAAGGAATCTCACGTTGGCTTCTGCTGTATTTGATCCTCTTTGTGTTGCTGACTGCGAGGATTCAGGCAAACAGATGCACTGGGACTGCTCAGCTGTAATTTGCTGGTGCATCCGAAAAAGCTACAAGTAATACATTTACACAGACAAAACATAGTGTTGTGTGGTTATAATTAACCACCATTTAATAATGCGCAAAGATAAAACAAACTAGCAAACAAACAAACAAACAAACAAACAAACAAAACAGAATACTTATCTTAAAGGTTTAAAGCACAGTTCTAAACACACCACAATGGGTAATTCTATTTCTTTTTATTAAAATTCAATTTCTGGATTTCCCACCCCTGGCTATGAAATGGCTAAGCATAGTTCCATGGCAGTCTGGTTCAGAAGCAGGCAGATTCCACAGGTAAGCAGGTGAAGCCATTGCGTACAGATTCCTGGACAGGCAAGTGTGCAGGCTACGATAAATACATGCCTACCCTCCCGGAGTTTCCAAGAGACTCCCGATTTTCAGTTAGTCATCCTGGACACCCAGAAGAGTGAGCTTCCCTTCCGGATCCTATGTCACGCGCAATTGCCATTTAGAGCTTCCAGGAGAGCAGTAAGCCAAGTACCATCCAAACACTCAATAGTTTGGCAGTACGGTAAGTACTTTCATTAGGAACAATCATGTCTGTATATTTTTGGCTGTTGGCGATTCGCCACCGCCAATATTTGTGCTCACTAACTGTGTCTTTTTTTCAGTCATTTGGGGCATGGGGTAATGGGAATACCTCCAGTCATTATTCATTGTTGGTCCTATACATGGAGGAATGAAGGGTGTATAATGGACCTAACGGAACCCACCATCAGGTCCTTCTCTGAGGATTAGTTTTCTTCAGCTGTCAACCTGACAAAGAAGGATGAGTCTGAAAGTGAAGACGCCCTTCAATCTTGTATATAACACTACTGTGTTAACTTAATTATTTTGACAGGTTGGTACTTCCCATAATGCTCAGTAATAGCTGTAGTGACAAAGAAGACCCCCACCCCCATCGGTGCCCACAGGTGACAATCGAAACATATCAGAGTACATTTTCATGTACCCGAGGTTAACAGATCGGCAATGACAACACAAATGTTAATATGCATCTGGGATATGCCTCAGGCGAATTAGTACAATCAATAGTTTGTACTATTAGATAACCAAAAAGAAGGTTAACAGACAGAGATAACAAATGATGGTGGAGGTACCTCTGGAAGACAATGATGGGCAGCAGAGCTTAATGTTTTAGTGCAGATGCTAAGAAAGCAAGTAACCCCTTCCATGACCAAACAACTGTGCATTAAATAAGCTCATGTGACATGAAGATAAAGCATTCAGAGTAAGGTAGATTTAATAAGGGTTAATCCATTTAGTATTGTCAAGATGGTGTTTTGCCATTGGACGGATGTGTCTGTAGGCTTTATATGTCTGTGTTTACTCTACCCACATCTCTGACATCACTAACTTTGAAAGTAGGTCCCAATGTAAGGTGCAAACCTTAGCCCATAACTGCAACACATGTCCAGAAATTAGTATACTTCTGTCAGTATTCCTGAAAGGAAAATAGGGACACATGATACCACAGCCTGATCCACCCAAACTACATCCTGATTGGCCAAACCTCACCCATTGCAGTGATGTCATGTCTCTCGGGTGACAAAAACCCAGAGACTGGCTGCTGGAAAATTGGAAGTTTAGAAGTATTTAGATTTTAGAAGTATGGCATCAAATTACTGATTGTGTTAGACGTATAATGATACGGTATAGACCAATGAAGGGCACGTATCACCTGGACACAGCAGAGGCAGCCTCTGTGTAAGGTTACACGCTTTTCAAGTGAATATAGCCTATCAAATCCCAAGTAACAAACTGAAATGTGGCATTATGTAACGGTAATGTGGAATACAGGTGATCAGTGGTGCACAATGCTGAGCGTATTGTGTGCTTGACGCGTTCTGAGTTTGTTCTGCCTCATGCCCTCCAGAATCTGCATATCAGCGACAGCCAGTCTGAAAGACTTGGCGACACTGCGAGCTCGCCACTGCTGAGGGCACAGACTGACGTTAACACAAGGGTTCACAAACACAATGCGGACATCAAGCCTCTTATTGGCGGCACCACCAAAAGCTCATTTTCCTGGGTAGAATGGAGGCCAACAAGCCCAATTACCTTGTTTGCTGGAAACTCTAGCACGAACGCTTGGCTGCAATTAAACACAGAATGGAATGTTCCATAGAACTAAATACAACATATACTGTAATATCACGGAACACAGCCTTGTACAACGGGGATATACTGTAGAACGGATCAACTGGCGCAAAGTGCTACAGATAAACAGGTCATTTATACATTATTTTATGTTTAAGTAATCAAACAGCGTGACGAAGAGAATTGTGCTCCATAGCATAGAAGTATATACAGTGCTTTCAGTGTTATGTACTTTTAGAACTTTATTCCAGTCATGCCTTATACCGGCCAATACTAAAGTTACATTTGTGAGTAAATGTGCGCTAATCAGAGTAAACCGCAGTTGTGTCAGGAACTCTGGCAGTCTTAGGGACTTTGAATCATTTGGACACAGGGGTCAATTCGAGTAGATGTGACATAGTTGTATCTGAGAGTAAGTGTGGCTCTATGCTGCACTTACTTTACAGCTGGATTTGTGACGTTTTGTTGGAAGCCCCATAGGACTACGTACAAAACTCCATGAGTTGGTGGTGAAACTGGGCCTTGTGGGGGCATTTCCACACTGTTACAATGGCAACTTGCCTCCCTCGCTCCTAATTCGGTTGACCCCAGAAAACGTTTGACAGAAAGCACACTCTGATCTTCGGTGACTGAGAGAGTTCATTTCAAATCCCATTTTAAACTGCAAGCTCTTCAGGAGAGGGGCCTATAACAGACGACCCGATTGTGAATCACATGCAACTTCCATGCGGCCGCGTCTAGTGATTCTTCCATTACTGCACATACGACCCGAGCTGCATATGCATCTTTGCGAATGTACGCACAATTCAGACTCACAATGGATACTAAATTTGCGTTTCCATGGTGGCAACTGGCCAGTAGCAATGCCAACGCACACAGGAGAAGCATTTTGTGGGTGTGTCGTGCGTCCATGATGCCTATGCATTCAGGATTCCAAAGTCTGACGGATCTCCACCAAGCAAGGAGTAGGGATGGACATCGGTGGTTTAACCATCAATAGTACCTTTGGTTCTTAACCTCAATGGTATAAAACCATCGTTGATGTAAGCATTGATGGTTTTACCTACCGATGGTCATCCCTGCTCTATTCGTCAATGAGATGCAGGCCAAACAGAGGTGAGTGCGGAGCTTCATGGGTGTGACAGTGGGTGGAGCTACGCTCCATTTCCTGGTACCTAGTGGGAG
This sequence comes from Pseudophryne corroboree, assembly GCF_028390025.1. Classification (NCBI taxonomy): domain Eukaryota; kingdom Metazoa; phylum Chordata; class Amphibia; order Anura; family Myobatrachidae; genus Pseudophryne; species Pseudophryne corroboree. The sequence goes on along the minus strand of NC_086452.1, from coordinate 430,877,284 downwards.
GGGGGGGGGCTCTGTAACATCAGTGATGGAGAACCATTGGATCTCCGCCATAAATGGCCATCTGACACTGTAAAATGTTTGGTGAAATGCTGATGATGACAGCTGCTCTTGTCTAAGGAAAAGAGTGGGGCAGTGCGTATTAGCTGTCCATTCACATTCAGTATTTGGAACCGAATACAACTTTTGTTCTCACATGGAACATTTCTCTCCCATAATATACCGTTTCATGTATCTATTATTTCTGACATCCAGTGGCGTTTATAACCCTTGTAAAACCGTTACTAGCATTGAGGTAGCGTTCCTTCAGGATTCTGGTTCCATCTACATTGTGGAAGAGTGAGCTCCAAACTCTAATATAAGACAACAGCATCAAACGCATGTAAAACGCCTGACTCGTTTCTAGTGCAGATTTTACTAGCATTAATAATGGTACCGCATCATTTAATTGGATCACTGGATACACTGTTTATTGTAAATGGTGCCGTCCTATTTCCAATAACTAGGTTATTCCAATATAATGTAGGCAAAGTAAGTGAGGGTTTGTTGGTGCACTGTAAGTGCAGGCTGCACAAAGTTGGACCTAGGCCTGAGAAAGACACTTTATGTACAGGTGATCACTGGTAGGAGCAGATTGCTAACTTCTAATTGGCTGATCGCTAATGCACAGATTGTGCAATAGATTGTGCTTTTGTGTCTGTATTTTAGCAAAAAAACTAATTTGCATAGTTGCTTTGGCTGTACTAGAGAGGTTTATTAAGTTCTACGGTTACGTAATAGTGAATGCATGATTTGCAAGCAAAACAAATAGTTAAAAACATGGATGTAAATGTATGTCATATACATACGCTACTGAGCACGCTCAGCACGTGGGCTGCAATGCGCTATTTTTGCGTGTCCCACTACGTGTTGCCAGTATCCCAGGTAGAAATGATGATAGATATAAGTATGCTGTCGCTCTGAGTAATGTAAATTGCACAGATGTTACAGGCATAATGCACAATCTGGGCTGTTAAAGTACTTAATTTGCAGAGGGATAGTAAATAAACAAGATTTATCTTAATTAAACTTGTTAATTAGCAAAAACTGGTGGTGGGACAGGAATAGATATGTTCATTACTGTCTCTCCCACACTTGTACAAGCACTTGAAGAAAAATCATCTCACCTACTGTAAGAAACTTTCTGGAGAACAGTAAGCGACTGCTTTCCTTAGACACGCTGCCCTCTTATGGTCGCACTGAAAACTGCATCTGTGATGTTTCGCAACCTATGCCAAAAAGATGCTCTAGGCTTGGGTTTACATCCCTGTTCACTGTCAAATCAAAATGATACTCTGTTCTTAATGGGATTCTCAACAATTGCATCTAACAATAATACAACAGTCAAAACACATTTCATCTATTTAATACTTTAAGACTGTCTGGCTCAATGTGACAAGAAAATGACAGCTGATACGTTATCCTGAAAGCACAGTATGATTTTATGGAGAACTGTTAATAAAAATACACTCTTTGATTAACACTGCCCCTTACAAGGGAGATTCTACAGAGACTATCTCCACTCATTTTTTTAAACAAACCTTTAAACTGTATGTAATCAAATCAATTAGCAATAACCTATTGTGTTGTACAGCCCTAATTGAGCAATAACTTGTGAGCCTCTGAGATGAAATGCAAGTTTAATGAAAGTCAACAGTATAGAAGCGTAAAGCTTGAACTGATATTACAGGTTGAGTATCCCATATCCAAATATTCCGAAATACGGAATATTCCGAAATACGGACTTTTTTGAGTGAGAGTGAGATAGTGCAACCTTTGTTTTCTGATGGCTCAATGTACACAAACTTTGTTTAATACACAAAGTTATTTAAAATATTGTATTAAATGACCTTCAGGCTGTGTATATAAGGTGTATATGACACATAAATGAATTGTGTGAATGTACACACACTTTGTTTAATGCACAAAGTTATTAAAAATATTGGCTAAAAGTACCTTCAGGCTGTGTGTATAAGGTGTATATGTAACATAAATGTATTCTGTGCTTAGATTTAGGTCCCATCACCATGATATCTCATTATAGGATGCAATTATTCCAAAATACGGAAAAATCCCATATACAAAATTCCTCTGGTCCCAAGCATTTTGGATAAGGGATACTCAACCTGTACTACAATTCTAAACCCTTTGTTTTAGTACATTGACTTACGTAGCACCAGCATATTTCTTAGTTGCTTTACAATTGGGCCCAAACACAGACTGGTTCTAATGCATTCAATATTAGGGCAGTACGGATGGTGTAGTGGTTACCATTACTGCCTTACAGTGGTGAGGTCATGGGTTAGTTTACCACCACTGCCCAGTATGGAGTTTGTATGTTCTCCATGTGCTTGCGTGGGTTTCCTCCAGGTACTCTGATTTCCTCCCACAGTCTACAAAATATACTGGAAGTTTAATTGGCTCCCGACAAAAAATAAGCCTAGCATGTGTGTACCTGGGCAGACTAGATGGGCCAATGGAATGCGGTTATATTGCCGGCAGTCGGGATCCCTGCAATCAGGATACCGACACCAGAATCCCGACCACTGACAATACTGACAGCTGGAATTTCGGCTAACGGCCTATTCCCACTCGTGGGTGTCCACGACTCACCCATAGAGTGGGTACAGAACCTGTGGTGAGCGCAGCTAGCCCGCAATGGGTTTCATTGCGCTTGCCCCCCTGCCGGCATTCTTGCGGACGGGATCCCGGCCGCCGGCATACCATACCCAACCCAGGCCAAGTGGTTCTTATCTGCCGTCAAATTCTATGTTTAATATTAGTCATTAAAAGGCAAATGCTGTAAGACCCTAGACAGATAAGAGTAAGAAGAACAGAGTCACCTCTATATTGACGTCATTAGCTGTTTATCATTCTCCGCTTCGTCCGAGTTTCAGGTCGCTTACTGCAAAGTTGTGCGGCAGAATAAACATCTGACCAGTTTTACAAACCAATCCTTTCATTGTTACACCTGAGACTGGCTGCGCTTTAAACGCCAAAAGTACAAAGATTCCCCGCTGTCAGATAACAAGCAACGTGAAGGCCGGCTTACGCGTCACGCACCCTGTGCCATGTTCATGACGACCCTGCTTCAGCTGCTGACAGCCCGCAAGAAACACAAAGCAGCACAGTCCGCGCATTTGCAGATAAAACACCCACTACTGAGCACATCTCTCTAATATCCCCCTGCTGCTCCACAGCCAGCAAATCAGGTAAGCGTTAGCGGCACAGCCGTTATCCTCCAAAACATAGTTTGTGGTGATGGCATCGCAGAGGGGGTGCTGTTACATGATCCAGGGGCTGATTTATTAAGCTCAGTGGAGTGATAAATTGGAAGGTGATAAAGTACCAGCCAGTCAGCTCCTAACTGTCATTTTTCAAACCCAGCCTGTGACATGGTAGTTAGGCTCTGATTGGCTGGTGCTTTATCACCTACCACTTTATCACTTCACCAAGCTTAATAAATCTGCCCCCCAGTGTTTTGTCATTCCTAGAAACAACTGGCGAGCGCAGATTATGTACCAAGCTACATATAGAGGACACCTTTGATATACTGAAGGTATTTAACACTCCTATAAAGTATTCTTTTATTTCATGCAGGAGACCATAAGTACCCCAGCAAGAATCGCTCGCCGCTAACTCACTGGCACTCAGGAGATAAGCGGGCCAGCAGTTGGCACCAGTAGGCACTGTCATTCACATGTGGCAATTAAAATGTCATGATGTTACCTGACAAACTTCATAGAGTAGCCTGTATTCCTCGCTGGCTCTCCTCAGGCTGCATAAGCTGCATCCCATGGTTCCGGAATGTGTCAGAGGCGATACATGCGTGCGGTTATCCTGCTCGGTCCCGGGGAAGCCGTCACATTGATGCTGCACACTTGGTGACAGAAGGCAAAGTGTTCCTCTGTGTGTGTCTGGTGGCTGGCTGCCTCCCTCTCTCACACACAGCACAGCCCTCCCTCTAGTGCCTGAGTCTGGCTGCTGTGCAGTGGACCAGCGCACACACACACACTAAATACAGCTCCTCATGCATATTAATCAGCTCTCACAGCCTATTCAGATGGAGACACTGATACAGGGACCGGGACTGGGGACTGTGACAGACGCTTTAAACAAGTGGCTTTGGTGCACAAACCAGAGGCGACATTTTCAGCACTTCTGTCACAATATTTCCCAGCAGATTAGATACAGAACCAGAGGATGTGTCTGAGGCAATTAAAGGACGACTCCAACCAAACAGAAATATTTTGACCCCATGCCAGGTTAACTGAGCCATGTCCGTCAATGCCATAGCTCCTTGCTCACTCACCACCAACCTGCAGAGACAGAGGCCGCAGCAGTGCCGAGTCTGCTTCTAGCACAGGTGCTGGCTACACAGAGCCACAGGCCAGTCCCATCAACGCCTGGGTGCTGATTGGAGGGCCTGCTTCTGAGTGGGATGCATCTGCGGCCTCTTTCCCATGCGGTCACCTACTTCCTAATGCAAGAATCCACCCGTGGATGCCGAGACGGTATCCGGACTCCAGGTCGACAGCACAAAGGTCGACACACCTTAGGTCGATGCCAATTGGTCGACACGTCTTAGGTCGACATGGACAATAGGTCGACATGGACAATAGGTCGACAGGAACAAGGTCGACATGGAAAAAGGTCGACATGAGTTTTTCACGAATTTTTTTCTTTTTTTGAACCTTTTCATACTTAACGATCCACGTGGACTACGATTGGAACGGTAAAGTGTGCCAAGCGAAGCGAAGGCACCATGCCCGAAGCATGGCGAGCGAAGCGAGCCATGCGAGGGGACGCGGTGCACTAATTGGGGTTCCCGGTCACTCTACAAAGAAAACGACACCAAAAAAACATAAAAAACTCATGTCGACCTTTTTCCATGTCGACCTTGTTCCTGTCGACCTTTTGTCCATGTCGACCTAAGGTGTGTCGACCAATTGGCGTCGACCTAAGGTGTGTCGACCTTTGTGCTGTCGACCCTCAGTCCCAGACCCGCCGAGACAGCCGTGTGCCTGCATGTGGATGCCCAGCTCTGCCCACTGTTTATACATCAGCACCTGTCATCATTAGTACCAGGTCTTGCAACCACCCCATGCTGGGTGCAACATATCTGGCAGAAACAGGAGCCCAACAGGAGCCCCATCTGCATCCGCGCACTACGATGGAGCGTGGAACTAGAGTTACACGCCAAAGCCACTCCCAGGAGACAGAACCGTTACTACCCAGAAACACCTAGTTCACTGGAAGAGCGATCTGTCAATGGCCAGATTAATCTGTATGAACTTGCAAACTCTGTCTGTGCGCATATCTTGGTCCGCCGCATGTGCAGATGCCAATATCTGCAAGAGCTGTCCAGCATTTCCACTTGCACAAGTTTCGGGCTCAGAGTTTATTTGTCGATGCTATAGCCGTGGCAGCGGTGAGTCTCCTGTCTGTCTCTCTCAGGTAGGCTGCAATCTCTTTGGGATGGAGACTGCACTGACTTCAATCTCGTCTCACATTTTCCTGATGCTTCTATAACACAGGTTCTCAAACTCGATCCTCAGGACCCCACACAGTGCATGTTTTGCAGGTCTCCTCACAGAATCCCAAGTGAAATAATTAGCTCCACTTGTGGACATTTTAAAATGTGTCAGTGAGTAATTAATACACCTGTGCACCTGCTGGGATACCTGCAAAACATCCACTGTGTGTGGTCCTGAAGACCGAGTTTGAGAACCACTGTTCTATAAGATATGCTTTGCCAAAACCTAGCAGCAATCACTTGCAAAGTTCCCCTGTAAACTGGTAAAACTACAAGATAATGAGACTGCAGCACTGAAGGGCTGTATTGCAAATCTGCTGCTCAGTGCCACCCTGTACACTGGATCACTTCTAACTGGCATTTCCAGAGCACTTGGCGAAGAGGTAGTGCTCACATAATAGCCGGGTATGAATTTTGGTACATCATAGGACATGCCTGGCAACCCTGAAGGGACACTAGGGGCATCCGTGGTTCTGCTCGTTGGAATTTAAGAGAAGCCATTTATTTGGTTCTGCCTTTCTATTCATAATAATAATCCCAATTTGTACACGTCAAAAAAAATGTCACATTCTATTTTGGGGTATCCGGTCTCTAAGTCGACCACACTTAGGTAGACCACTATTGGTCGACAGTAAGTAGGTCGACATGGTTTCTAGGTCGACATAACAGAAAGTCGACATGAGTTTTTCAATTTGTTTTTTTTTTACTTTTTCATGCTTTACGATCCACGTGGACTACAATTGGGAACGGCAACCTGTGCCGAGCGCAGCGAGGCACCTTGCCCGAAGCACGGTGAGTGAAGCGTGCCATGTGAGGGGACACAGTGCACTAATTGGGGTTCCTGGTCACTCTACGGAGAAAATGACACCAATTTTTCCCCCAAAAACTGACGTCGACCTTTTGTCCTGTCGACCTTGTACATGAAACCATGTCACCTACTTACTGTCGACCAATAGTGGTCGACCCTATGATCCACACCCCTATTTTGGGACCACAGGACAGAAACCTTCACCCTTTAATTCAAATTATTTTTTTTTCACACAATTCTGCTTTCTGGTGCTCCATAATGAACTGGATAGAAGAACTATAACGGTTGTACATACAGTATGGCTTGGATGTTACTTTCTGAGAAAAAGTTTAAGTCACATGACTGTTCCAGGTTTTCTTGCAAATTTATGCTGATTTACTCTCTTTGGGGCAGATGTACTAAGTCTTGGAAAGTGATAAAGTGGAGAGAGATAAAGTACCAGCCAATCAGCTGGTTGGTTGGTATTACTCTACTTTATCTCCAAGGATTAGTACATCTACCCCTATATTTTTTTAAAAGAATAAGAAACAATGGAGAACATTTATTAAAAGTTCATTCAGAACTAAAGAAACCAATCAGACACTGGTTTTTGTGGCGTAACTCACACTAGACAGATAACAGATAATTGCTGATTGGTTGGTGTTTTGTCAGTGGAGGTATTCCATTACGCAATCTCTATCAAAAAAAAACCCTCCCCCCCATAGTGCACATGTACAAAATGTCTTGGAAAATGGCGCTGGCATCATCTTCCAATGATTTCTTGAAAAATATGGCACCAACGTCATATTTTGGAAGAAAGCCCTGGGAAAATAGGTGCAGGGTGAGTATATTCAACGGGTGCAGGGTGTGTTGCGTGGGCCCCCATTTGACGCTGCGGCACATCCTGTACCCACTACAGATACGCCAGCGCCGTTAAGGAAATATAACAGAATGATGCAGAAGCATATTGAATATCGCTCCAGTCCTCCCAAAAAAAAGTCTCCTTTCCACGTGTGTAGGAGACAGGAACAGTTTAAATGAGATTTGGTAATTTTACCTGTACAATAACATTATATATATCATTCCACTGCCTGCACAGTGTGCTACTATTTCACTAAACAGCTCCAGAAATTGATGGATTGCAAATTGGGGGTGGACAATAACTTACCTTCTAACTTATAATAGACAAAAGTTTATTAGCAAGTCTCAGAGGCGCAGTTATACAGGACCTGACAAATATGCCACAGGAAGAAAAGTGACAAGTTGTCATTAGTGACCCATATAGCTGGCAGCGGAATACGTGCCAGAGACAGACTGTCAGCTGTAAGGGAAAACTAGTTTCACTGCCTGTTCATCAAGAAGACTCTGCACACTAGAAAAACACCTGTACCTGTCCACCTCCATGGGATGTGACACAATTACACAAACAGACAATATATAACAAACATACATTGTGTGTGTGACTGGTGTATAGTTGCTAATACAGAAGGTTCACCTGAAGTCACCCATTTAAATGCCAGCATCTCATTGGGCATTAAATATAAATGAACCTCCCACGTGTTAGCTGGAGGAGGTCACTGAGCACCTGTGACATCATTATACTGTAGCTCTGGGTAGTTTTGCATTACATGTCCCCAGGGCCATCTTTAACAGCAGTGTAGGCCCCTGGGCACAGCAACGCACTGAGGCCCCTACCCATACTCCAGCGGTAGGAGGTACTATCAGTGTCAACTTTGAAGTCCCGCGGGCGGTAGGGGGTGTTCTATCTTCCGCTCAGCATGTAGGACCTGGAGCAGTAATTTCTGCTAATTACTCCTTTACTGCACAGATGGGACAGGAGGGAGAAAATGAAACTGTAGAAGGGGGCATTGGGCAGAATGAAGGGGTCCCGGTACATGACTTCCAGAGTGGTAAGGGGTGTTTAATACGTAGGGGAGGAGTGGATGGTTGTGTGGGCTTAATATTTATCATTTTCCAGTGGGAGGGCAGCTTGCTTGACTGCAGACATCTCAAGTTCCTGGAAATAGATTTCTTAGCTTTTAATGGGATAAAAAAAACAATAGAGACCCACCTTTCAGAAGGTTCTGGGGACTTGGGGATCAGAGTTCAGGAGCCAGAGCAATCCTCCAATGAAAATCTAAAACTGCATACCAGGCGTGTGGAGCTGGAGCAGGGACCAGCTGCTTGAAGGCTAATATCTCTGGTTCTGGGTATAGTAGAGACAAACTGCCAGTATCCACCGAAAGGGGAGAGTCCCAGCATTTGGAGTATACCCTCAGAAAAACTCTATGTCAGACAGAACCTGAGATATCTGGTTGAGAAGAGCAACTAACAGGCTCGGATGGGGACCACTGCTTTGAAGTCAGATTTCTCCGGTTCCCCAGGGCCGATTTTCAAAAATCTGGTACCCCTGGAAAGAGGGGACCCTCAGCTATTAGCCTAGGGCCCTTATACTCCTGGGGCCTTTGGGCAAGAGCCCATTGAGCCCATACGAAAAGACGGCCCTGCGTGTCCCCTCATGATGGTAAATGTTTGCCTACATATAAAGAAATCCCTTGTGTCCTTATGTAACAATACACACTATACTTAGTTTTCATTACGTTTTGCCTGTTCCTAATACAATTAAATTAAAATTCCTAGTTTAATTTAGCAGTTGGAACCTCATCAAGGATGAATGTAGCGGCTTCATGTAGCAGCTACAAATGACATATGTGACAGTCTGTAAGTTTTACTATTGTGGTGAAACAATGCTGCTGCTCTATGAAAACAGTTGATTCAGATGCATCTGCGGCTGCTTTTCCCCCCAGCCGCGGCAGCCTGCTTGCAAGTCTATGCTAATGCGACTATCAGCCAGTCTATGCCAGCACATGTTCGTGTGTGTGCCTATGAGTCCCTCCACCCACTGTATTTCCGTCCATTGCCGCAACCGTTAGTATTGGCGTTTGCAACCACCCTGTACTGAGAAGATGATTTGTCTGAAATGGGGAACCCTTCTGCGTCTAGGCGCCTCACACAAGCATGGAGGTAAGGCTATGTGATTAGTAGCAATACGGTAAGTATCGCAAAGACTTGGTACGGGATGTACCAAGTCTTTGCGATACTTACCGCATTGCTACTAATCTTACTGAATCTTACTGAATGGCTTAAAATGATATCAGATAAGGACATTCAAAAAGATCACAGAATTCTTAATCAATGGCCTGAATTATGGATACTGCTGTTTTAGATGCAGGTAAGAAACACATACGGGATGGGCAGTTTAAATGATTACGCACCCCTCATCACACCCGTCACAGAGTGAGGCCTCCACTTAAGCAATAATTTTAGGAGACAAGTACAAAGCAGAAGGACTTATTTCTGTAATACAGTATTAAAGAACCATTAGAGATTTATAAATGGTGGCAGATAGGGGTGGGAGGTGTGTATGACGAGGACCAATGGGAAGTGTGATCGTACCTGCCCTGGATAAGGGGGGGGGAGGGGCCACTCTGCTTAAGAAGCTGCTAACAGTGGGGCAGATGTATTAACCTGGAGAAGGCATAAGAAAGTGATAAACCAGTTATATGTGCAAGGTGATAAACACACCAGCCAATCAGCTCCTGTTAATTTACATATTGGAGCTGATTGGCTGGTTCGTTTATCACCTTGCACATATCACTGGTTTATAACTTCCTTATGCCTTCTCCAGGTTAATACATCTGCCCCAATGTTCCTAAACTTTCAAAATAATGTGACCTAGTATAAGGAAAAACAACACAACTTATCATAGGCACAAACACATGTCTGAAAATCCACACACCATGACTGATCGTAGCATACCTGGAATGGTACGCATTCTCGTTTTCTAGCTAGGCGTAAACCATTGTCCTGTGCAGTTCTAAGTGATTTGGATTCACTCTTTCTTGCTTTATTCAATACTCCTACACCAGGTGTTTCCAAGACAAAAGATCCATCAAAATAAGGTTAATCTCATCTACAATTCTGTAAAATTCCTGAAATGTGTATATAAAGTCATTGTTTGCGACCTCTGAAAGATATTCAGCAGTACAAGCGCCAGCTGCTGTCACTCATATACCCCCCCCCCCCCCCCCCCTCCCCTCCGATATCCCTAGTTTGCAGCATAGTTCAGTTAGGGAATAATCACATATTTGGGTTTATCCACAGTCACAGAACCGATAAATTGTACTTAGAAATCAAGTTATGATAGAAAAGCCACAAAGAACAATGTGATTATGACAGTTGTTATTGCAAAACAACAGTGTCACAAAAGAATACCTTTTTACATATTAGAAACAGTTTTGTTTACAAAATAACCACAAATATGTGTGTAATGTATTGTATATCTTATTCTTGTTTCTCTTGCAGATACGCAGAATTCACTGGGGCTCCGAGACTCAGTTCTGCTATTCTGACTCAGAAGCATTGGGGAACCGCTCTATAGCACCTGTAAGACATTTACCATCACTTTTCCCAGCAGCGGTAGATGTCGTCTGACAGTTCCCAAAGCAGCTGCGCTAGAATGGGATGCAGTCAGTTTACCTCCAATCAAAATCCCGACATTCAAAATCCCGACACCAATTGACCGATGGTCAAAATCCCGACATGGACAAAATACCGACATTTACAAATACAGACAAGGTCAAAATACCGACATGTAAAATGCAGACAGGTCAAAATACCGACATGAGTTTTTCATGATTTTTTTCATTGAAATCGACTTGTTCATACTTTACCATCCCAGTGGACCTGGAGGGGGAATATAATAGTGTGCCCGGAGCATGGCGAGCGCAGCGAGCCATGCGAGGGGACGTGGTACACTTTATATGGTGTCCATGTTGACTTATGTCGACATACACACACAAAAAAACAACAAAAACCGCATGTCGGTATTTTGACCTGTCGGCATTTTACATGTCGGTATTTTGACCTTGTCGGTATTTAAAATGTCAGTATTTTGTCCATGTCGGGATTTTGACCTTGTCGGGATTTTGACCATCGGTCAATTGGTGTCGGGATCTTGATTGGAGGTATTTCATACCGATCCCGCTAGAATATGTGTCTGCTGCTGGTTCACGTCATCATAGTGTCCAACAGTTACACAGAAAAATCAGGACAAAATAATCCCCGTTACCAGTAAGTATAAACCACGCCCCAAACTATACAAAACACAATCTCATCTGTTTAACCGTGCCCACTTCTGATAAAGCTGACGCACTTCCCTGGAAGCCCTGTCCGCAAATTAAGAGAATGGGGGTAGTTCAGACCTGATCGCTAGGGTGCGTTTTTTTGCAGTCCTGCGATCAGATAGTTGCCGCCTACAGGGGAAGGGGTAAAGTGCTGTGCAGGTGTGCGATCACTTTTGTAGGAGAAATGCACAAACATCAGTTTGTGCAGTCTCTGCACATCCCAGGACTTACACACACGCTGCGATTGTTTGCTGCTGGTCAGGGCCGGACTGACATCAGACACCCTCCCTGAAAACGCCTGGTCCCTCCTGCGTTTTTCCGGACACTCCTGTAAAACGGTCAGTTGCCACCCACAAACGGCCACTTCCTGTCAATCACCTTGTGATCGCCCGTGCTATCTTTTTTTCCGTAGCATCCTGTCGCTAGGCACCGATGCCCGCTGCTGTTGTGCGACGCGCCGTCGCATTGTGGTGCATACGCATGCGCAGTTCAGATCTGAACACCCATTGTGTGAAAACGCACAGCAGCGATCAGGTCTGAATTACCCCCAATATCTGCTAAGTCTGGAGAAGGACACCACCGCTGTGGTTCCTTTAATCTCTTGCGAAACCAGTGCTGACTTTTTCTCTTACCAAATCTCTCAAGACCTAGGACCAGGACAGAAGTACTAGCGGGCCAGAAAAATCATTCAATGGCCCAATGGGAATGGTTACTGCAGTACGTGTTTCCTAAGTCCAGTCCTCAGGGCACAAATGAGTGTTTTGGATAGTTTGGCCTGTGGTTTATACTTATTGGAGGTGGGGCTTATTCTGTCCAGATTTTCCCTAGGTTACGGTGTAGGGATGGGAAGGTTAGGTACCGGGGATGGAGGGTTAGGTTTAGGTACTATTAGGGGTATTAGGGTTACGGTGTAGGGATGGGAAGGTTAGGGTTAGGTACCTGGGATGGAGGGTTAGGTTTAATTATTATTATTATCATCCTTTGTTTATATGGCGCCACAAGGGTTCCGCAGCGCCCAATTACAGAGTACATAGGCACATAATCAAAACAGGAAAACAGTGACTTACAGTTGAAGACAATATAGGACAAGTACAGGGTAACTAAGCATAACTACACCAGCAGAAGACACAGAGATAAATTTCAAGGTGGCCAAATAAACTGCAGAATTTGGGCAGTTGAGGATTATTAAAGTAAGAAAAGGAAAAGCACATGAGGGAAGAGGGCCCTACTCATGAGAGCTTACATTCTAAAGGGGAGGGGGTAGACAGACAGGGGTGACACAGATTGGGTAGACCGAGCATGGGACAGAGGGTTAGGATGAGATTTGGCTGGGTTTGGTAAAGAAGTGGGTCTTAAGAGCCCGTTTGAAGTTCTGTAGGGAGGTGGAGAGTCTGAGGGAAAGAATTCCAGAAAAATGGAGCAGCACGTGAAAAATCTTGAAGGAAGGAGTGGGAGGAAGTAATCAGAAGACAGGAGAGTCGGCGTGCATTAGTAGAGCGAAGAGGACGGGTGGGAGAGTAAAGGGAGATAAGGTCAGAGATGTAGATGGGAGAGGAGTGGGTGAGGGCTTTGTAGGTGAGTGTGAGAAGCTTGAATTGGATTCTGAAAGGGAAGGGAAGCCAGTGAAGGTCTTGTAGGAGAGGGGAGGTGGACATAGTGCGTTTGGTGAGGAAGATGAGACGGGCTGCAGCATTGAGGATAGATTGGAGTGGAGAGATGTAATTGTCAGGGAGGCCAGTTAGGAGGAGATTACAGTAATCCAGTCTGGAAATAATCAGTGAGTGAATAATGGTCTTGGTGGCATACTGGGTGAGAAAGTGTCTGATCCTGGAAATGTTTTTGAGATGAAAATTACAGGTTTGTGAAAGGTGCTGAATGTGTGGTCTGAAGCAGAGGGAGGAGTCAAGGATTACGCAAAGACAGCATACTTGGGGGCTAAAGGAGATGGTCATGCCATCAATGGATAATGAGATTGTGGGAGGTAAGGTTGTATGGGAGGGTGTGAAGATGATCAGCTAATACCCCTTTTCAACTGCTGTAGCATGGGTCGCAGCCGTGTCGCCTGACACGGCTGCGACCCGTGCTACAGCCCCCTTTCATCAGCGCTCACCAACCCGGCATTGGTGGTGCTGCTGCTGACGTGGCAGGGGCGGCGTTGGGAGATCACATGATCTCCCAGCGCCGCCCTCCCATACACTGTGAACGGGAGCCGTGTCGCCTCGACACGGATACCGTCACACTACATAGTTTACCGGGTTGAACACGTGTTCAACCTGGCAAGCTACCCGGGTAGGATTCCCGGATCACTTGATCCGGGAATTTGCCGGGGGACCTTTTCCACTAGGAAAAAACACTGGTAAATGCGCGCCCCCGCGCATTTACCCGTGTTTCTAAGAGCTAGTGGAAAAGGGGTATAAGTCTTAGATATGTTGAGTTTAAGAAAGTGCTAGGACATCCAGGAAGAGATAGCAGAGAGACAGTTGGAGGTACGAGTGAGGAGAGCCAGGGAGAGATCAGGAGAGAAAAGGTAGATTTGAGTGTCATCAGCATAGAGGTGATATTGGAAGTTAAAAGAAGTAATAAGTTCTCCTAAAGAGGACGTATAGAGAGAGAAAAGGAGAGCACCAAGAACAGAGCCTTGGGGGACACCAAAAGTTAGTGGAAGTGGGGGGGAGGTAGTGTCATTAGAGGAGACAGAGAAGGAACGATCAGAGAGGTAGGAGGACAGCCAGGAGAGGGCAGTATCACACAGAACAAGAGAGCGAAGGATTTGCAGAAGGAGAGGGTGGTCCACAGTGTCAAAAGCAGCAGAGAGGTCAAGAAGTATAAGCAGAGAGTAGTGGCCCTTAGATTTGGCTGCATGGAGGTCATTGCAGACTTTTGTGAGGGCAGTTTCAGTGGAGTGGAGAGAACGGAAACCAGATTGGAATGGGTCAAGCAGTGTGTGAGGAAAGAAAGGCAGTGAGGCGATTATAGACAATATGCTCAAGGAGTTTGGAGGCAAAAGGGAGGAGAGAGATGGGTCGATAGTTGGAGAGAGTGTTTGGATCAAGGGTAGGTTTTTTAAGAATAGGGGAGACAAGAGCATGCTTGAAGGCAGAGGGGACAGTGCCTGATGAGAGGGAGAGATTGAGAAGGTGGGCAAGATGGGAACAGGCAGAAGGAGAGAAGTAGCGGAGTAGGTGGGAGGGGATAGGGTCAAGTGGGGAGGTGGTGGTGGTGGTGGGGGACGAACGGATGAGGGCCATGACTTCCTCACCAGATACATGGGAGAAAGATGTCAGAGTTGGAGAGAGGGAAGGGGAGGGTTGGCAAGGGATGGGTGGTGGCTGGTTGCTGGGATGTGATGTACTGACGTATGGAGTCAATCTTGGATGTGAAATAAGTGGGGAAGTCAAGAGCAGACAATGAGGAAGGGAGAGGAGGTGGTAGTGGCAAAGAGGCGCCGGGGGTTGGAAGACTGGGTAGAGATGAGAATTTTGAAGTATGATTGTTTAGCGAGGGAAAGGGCAGTACTGAAGGATGAGAGCATAAATTTGAAATGGAGGAAGTCTGCCTTAAGAGCGTAATTTCCTCCACTGTCGCTCGCCAGTATGTGAGCATTTTTGAAGATATCTGGTGCATTTACTGTGCCAGGGTTGAGGTGTTGATCTGCAAGGGTGAATAGTGGTTGGTGGAGCAACAGAGTCAAGAGAAGAAGTAAGATATGCATTGTATAGGGATGTGGCTTGTTCGGGGCATGTGAGAGAGAGGAGAGAGAAGTGAGTCGAACAGGGAGGATAGGGATGAGGTGTCAATAGCCTCAATGTTATGCTTAGTGATTGTAGCCTTAGGAGGGAGAGATGGGGAAGCTGAGAGAGATAAGTTGAAAGAGATCAGGTGGTGGTCAGAGAGGGGAAAAGGAGAATTGGAGAAATCAGAATTGTCACAAACGGTGAGTGAAGACCAGATCCAGTGAGCTCCCGTTTACATGGGAGGGCGAGGAGGTCCATTGGAAGAGACCAAGTGAAGAGGTGATGTAAAGGAATCTAGAGGCAGGTTATTTTGTGGGGTTATCGATAGGGATGTTGAAATCATCTAGGATAATGGAGGGAATGTCAGAAGAGAGGAAGTGAGGTAGCTAGGAAGCAAAGTTTAGGCACAAAGAAAAGGAGGTTAGGGTAATACGCCAAGCAGGGAGGGTCAGGTTTAGGCAGCGGGGAAGGAAGATTAGGGCTAGGCACCCCCAGGGAGCTTTAGGGTTAGGCACCCACAAGGGAGGGTTACTGTAGGGGACAGGGGAAGGTTAGGGTCTTACCTGTGGGACTGTCGGGATTTTAAAGGAAGGGATGCTGATGTTGGTATTCTGACCATCGCCATCCCGTCCATCAGCATTACCTACTGAACCCTCCTAAACAGTGACAACAGAATTATATAGAAGGCTGTTAGTGGGCATAAGCAGGGGCGCCAGTAGGTTTGGGGGCAAAGATATCATTTTGGTTCCCCTAAATTGATTAAATTGAAGTTTGTCCCCACAGGGGCAGATTGCGTAACCCACCACACCACCTACCTGATGCAGGGGTTAGTAATAATGGAGGGATCTCACCAGCAGGAGCTATACAGAGGCAGACAGTAAAGTACAGCATTTGCTGAGCATTGTAGTGTGTCCTCTGCAAAATGCATCACCGGGCTCTAAACCCACTGTAAGGGCAGTAGGCAGGTGGTGGTATATATTGCGGTGGTGGTATAAATGAATAGTTTCAGGCTTTCTGCACTGTGGCTGCCTTGCAGCATCGACTTACACCTCTCAAATGTTTTTTTTTTTGGGGGGGGAACCATTACTTGTTCCCCCTCCACCACCATTCTGGCTCCTATCTGTTCTAAACAAATTCTGTCTCAATGTAGTACAATATCAGGCAGCAAGCAGACAGCAGAGTCCTGGCCCAGTTCAGTGAACAAAATACATGTACACGGAGAGCCACAGTGACACATGTACAGTTCTCAGGAGCTGCTGCCGGATTGCAAACAGTCTCTACATGGATCGAGCTTGCGTTCCCTCCGTAATACAAACCTGCAGAACATACTTTTCGGAAGGGTAAGAAGCGTACCGCATACCTTGTAGAAATAGCACAGGTCCATAGGTCATAACACATTTAGGGGTCTATTCATGCAGCAGAGAAAAGCCCTATTTCGCGGTAAACAGGGCTTTTCTCTGCTTACCGCAATTCACAGAGCGGGTTACCGTGGAGAAGTCCCTGACTTCCCCAGCGGCACCCCCACTCTGTGACTGAATCGCATCACCATACGTTTGTATGGTGACTGCAATTCATGTAGGAACGGAAAGCCCAGCTTTCCGTTACCCTTCGCAAAACCCCATCGCCATCTCAGACAGGCGATGGGGAGGCTTGTACAGGAGAAGAGCAGTGAAGACGTCCATCTCCTGCCTTCTCCCCGCCCCCTTCCGCAACAAGAGCCAATCAGAGGAGCCCAGGTCATATGCATTTGCATATGCCGGGTCACCTCCTCCTTGCTGCCCTTGCCCGCCGCTGGAGGTCTCGTTTCCCCGGCGCATGCGCAGATGACACCTGGAGGCAGGGGGGGGACACTGCGCATGTGCAGAAGATCCCAGCCGCGGTATGAAGAGAGAAGACTGGGGAAGCCTGGATCGCGGAACAGCCGGATACCGCATCGCATCAGGGAACTGGTAAGTATTCATGAATTGCGTTAAAAATCTGAAAAAACCCCTGAAATAAGAATGCGATGTTTAGTGATAAGTTAAACATAAACATCGCATTCTTACATGAATAGACCCCTAACATTGAAGAGTCTTACAGACTTATGCAGAAAACACTGTTAAATATCACTGGCCCTGTCCATTCTCTTTCATGTTCACGGTGATTAATTTTTTCGTTCCATTTCACAAATGAAAATAATTTCCAATCACAGACAGCTGAGCTGCTGCGATTCCGCACCTTAATCCCTGGCACTTGACGAGAGTGCACTTAAACATGGACCCTGAGCAATCGTCCACGGCCATCAAAAGGTCACCAGTAAATATACTGGGCTCTGGGAATCTCCCTGGGATTAAGAACAATCTTCCGATTTTATCCTCTATCTCCAGAAACACCCGATAACGTCAGAAAAGTCATTTCTCCACTATCATTCACAAAATGTCATGCAAATCGTTTTGCGGCGGAACAAGCTCCGGAGATACAGTCCAGTCTTCACCTTGTGCTTTTGCTTCATCAAATGCGCTGTTTGTCATTTACATTTCCTAGAGTTTATAGCCTATGAATAAAGCTGGGGAACTGTTGGTTAATTCGTTCGGTGGCATGTTTTGGTAAGACTGGGGATGTATCAGTATTTATTGAGTTGCTGGCTTTAGTTTTGCCAAATTGGAGTTACTAGACTATGACGGACCGTAGGAAGCAGAGACCCTACACATAGCAGACAGGTGTTATCACAACCGTCTAATCTGGTGATTTTACAGTAGGTCCTCGATTTGTGTGTAGGTGGCCACCCAGCACTCTGACCAACAGCAAAGGTTAATAGAGGCGCCTATGCACTGGTAATGTCTTCTAATGGCAGCAGTGGACAAGGTCATGAAACAATAGGAAATGTTAGAAAGGTCTCATTTGTCCCGGAGTGAACTTTTAACCTGCCTTTCAGGGAATAACGCCGGTCGGGAAGTCCCATCTAATTTCATTGTGCGTCCCCCACCACCCTCCCTGTGCTCTGGATCTTACTAATCCTTCACTAGCAGCCACTATACAGTGTTAAATGAGTTATTTACGCACAAAAATTGATGTTGGTTGGACAGTTAAAACCCCCAGCTATTGTTCAGCTTAATGCAGCGCTAATGTAATTACTGACTGCACAAGAGGAGACGAGCAGCCAGCACTATGGATGTTCCACAATGTGTCTCTCTGCCATTAGTGCGCGGACTGGAGAACAGCCATAGATAGACAGATAGATAGACAGGCAGACAGATAGATAGAGGGTAATTCAGAGTTGATCGCAGCAGCAAATTTGTTAGCAGTTGGGCAAAACCATGTGCACTGCAGGGGGGGGTGGCAGATATAACATGTGCAGAGAGAGTTAGATTTGGGTGGGTTATTTTGTTTCTGTGCAGGGTAAATAATGGCTGCTTTATTTTTACATTGCAATTTAGATTTCAGTTTGAACACAAAACACCCAAATCTAAAGGGCCCTACACACTGGCAGATCTCACTGCACGATATGAACGTTCTCGCAGTGTGTAGGCACCAACGATTAACGATGCGTGGCCCCGCGCTCGTTAATCATTGGTGCCCCGTCGCTTATGCATGCAGGCCAATATGGACGAGATTGTCCATATTAGCATGCATTGCTATGGAGCCGGGTGATGGAGGGGGGAGTGAAGAAACTTCACTCCCCCCATCACCGGGTCGCCCGTCTGCTGTATCGGCGGTCGGGCAGCGCGGCGGTGGGTCGCCCAGTCTGTAGGGCCCTTTATTCTCTCTGCTATGGGCGGGGGGGGGGGGGGGGGGGGGGGGTAGACTGCATTTTTCTGGTTTGTAAATTATTTTCTGCTGTACATAATAACACTAAACACTTCATCAGTGGGTGTCACCTGTGCACAATATACATAATATTCTCATTCATTAATTTTTCGCACTACACCCACACAGTGCGCCCAAGGAATATAATAGGCATCTACAGAACACTGTGCCATGCACACAAGAGGTTTATTGAACAGGGCGCAGCACTATCTGCATATGTAAAGGTGCGCAGCTGATGCTCCAGGGTGAGGTATATCTGTAGCTGCAGCCTCTGTCATATAAAGAGAATAAGACGGTGAGAGGGGATAGAATACAAAAAGGGCCCATCTATTGCAATGAATTACAGTAGATGACCGTATCTTTCCAAATTAGAGAAACAACTTTATCTTTAAAAATAAATGTTCCATTGCCATGCTGTACATTACTGTGTCCTTTCATTACTTTGTAATGCCTGAACTTTCTCAATAAAAATATAATAAACAAACAAATAAATAAATAAATAAATAAATAAATACAAATCATTAACTCCCTTATGTAACAATGGGGGTAATTCCAAGTTGATCGCAGCAGGAATTTTGTTAGCAGTTGGGCAAAACCATGTGCACTGCAGGGGGGGGGCAGATATAACATGTGCAGAGAGAGTTAGATTTGGGTGGGTTATTTTGTTTCTGTGCAGGGGAAATACTGGCTGCTTTATTTTTACACTGCAAATTAGATTGCAGATTGAACACACCCCACCCAAATATAACTCTCTCTGCACATGTTAAATCTGCCTCCCCTGCAGTGCACTTGGTTTTGCCCAACTGCTAACAAAATTCCTGCTGCGATCAACTCAGAATTACCCCCATTAGCCCAACTTAAGTCCAGCAGTGGAGGGGGGAGGATGGTTTCTGGAGACATGGAAGATGAGCATCCTGTCATGATTGGCTGCCAGAAGGTTAGCTGCTGCTTGCTACAAGGACCAGTTACAGAATAAAGCGGGTTAAACACCAGCCAATCATGAGCCTGGGATGGAGCTCTGAGCAAGTTCAGGGACCACATGTAAAAAATCTTAAACACAGTTTAGGATGCAGGTTGAAGTTCTACCAAAGCTGCTTTGGAATTACCAGTCCCTGAAAGACACTGCAGGTCATTCCGAGTTGATCACTAGCTGCCAATTTTCGCAGCGCAGCGATCAGGTAAAAAAATGGCAAAACTGCACATGCGTATGCACCGCAAAGCGCAGGCGCGTCATAGAGGTACAAAGAGGATCGGTGCTGGGCGATGGATTTAGCGAAGATTCCATTCGCACAGCCGAACGCAAGGTGATTGACAGAAAGAGGGCGTTTATGGGTGGCAACTGACCTTTTTCTGGGAGTGTTTGGGAAAATGCAGGCGTGTCCAGGCGATTGCAGGGCAGGTGTCTAACGTCAATTCCGGCACCAAAAAGACTGAAGTGATCGCAGTGGCTGAGTAAGTCCAGAGCTACTCTGAATCTGCACAAAATGTTTTTGCTGCGCTCGGCTGCAATGGCGTTCGCACACTTGCAAAGCGAAAATACACTCCCCCGTGGGCGGCGACTATGCGTTTGCACGGCTGCTAAAAGTAGCTAGCGAGCTATCAACTCGGAATGACCCCCACTGTGCAATAACTGATTGCAGGAGATGCACAACGTGCTCCCTCCTGCAACTACAGTATTCTGTCTCCTACACTCTGATTCACGGGTGTGGTATGTTAGGTAGATTAGACGTAGGTAGACAGTGTCTAGGTTGACCACTATTGGTCGACATGGTTTCTAGGTCGACATGAGAAAATGGCCACGAGTTGTTTTTTTTAGGTTTTTTTGTGTAATTTTCTCCGTACAGTGACCAGGAACCCCAATTAGTGCACCGTGTCCCCTCGCATGGGGGGCTTCTGGCAAGGTGCCTCGCTCCACTACTGCTGCGCTCGGCACAGGATACCGTTCCCATTTGTAGTCGACGTGGATCGTAAAGTATGAAAAAGTTAAAAAAATTAAGAAAAAAAGAGAAAAGTGAAAAACTCATGTCGACCTAGAAACCATATGGACCAATAGTGGTCGACCTAGATAGTGTCGACCTACTTACTGTCGACCTAAAGACCGGATCCCCTGATTCACTCAGTGTGTCATTCACCATGCACGTAATAAAGTATTGGCAGGAGGAACGCAAGCGATTGCTGTGTCACACTGCGCTTCTAGCTACGTAAGTCCTATTGCAGGAAGAGCGCTATATAAATACAATTATTATTATTTAATCACTGCAGAGCATTGTGACCGGAGTTTACAGAAGGAGCAACGGAAGGCAAATGGAACACAGGGGGCTGAGTGTTGTCGTATGCTGGTATAAAGAAGTTCTACATAAAGGTTTTTATACCTTTATTACAAAGTGTTTCATGAATACGGTTTCCTCATAAAAATAACTAATACACAGTCCTGGCTTATAGCATTATCACAGCAAAAAAGTCTATTTTTAACAAGTTAAGGACATGACATGATATGAAAAATGATACCCTGTTATCTCCTGCTTCTATTGCAAACAACACTTTTAAGGACCAAATATTAAATATTCGCCTGCCTGCAGCGCAGTCATAACAGTTAGAAGGTTTTAATGGGCCTCGGAAATTCTCCTTTGAAATTTCATTTTTCTTTCTTCTGAATTCAGATTATGCCAGAGATAACATCTAATTAATGCCTAAAATATGCACCTTTACTTCAGGGGGCACTAACGAGTGAAACTCAATGTAATGATGTAATCTCGCTTGTCAGAGAAAAAGAGAAAGGACACAGAGACAGAGGGTAGGGCAGTGTCATGGGACCTGGGGTGACATGTCATCCTCTAATTAACTAAGTGTTTCTTTAAACTGTCAAAGTCACCCAGAGCTCTTGCCCCATCGCCTATAAATATTCATACGTGACTGGTGTAGCAGCAATCCCAGAGGCTGGGGCAGAACATGCGCCCCTACCCGCCGCTCAGTGCAGTCATCGCATTAATCGGAAAAGAGCCTAAATTGTGTGTAAACCATTGTCAATCCCCCTGGGGTGCGCATTGATTTCCAAATTATTAAAGACTGTCTGTATTGAAAAAGTAATTATTTCTCTGTTGCCAATAGATGCAAATTTCATTCTTTTCCATCAATACTGATTTCGGAAGAAGATTTTTTTATACAGCTGTAGGGAAGAAACATGCGGGTGTGTACTAACATTAGCCAGGCCTTTCGGATATTATCCAAGTCTATGACAATTGGAACAGTAAGGCCTATGAAAAGAAACTGCGTAGATTGGGAGATGATAATTATTATGTAGAATGTTAGAAAGGGGGGTAGATATTAGTTATTTGCCAAAAGTCTAGGAACCTCTTACTACAACCGTGCGAACCAAGGTGTGCGATGGCGGACGCATTTGCTTACGGAATTGCTATTTCTTGAGATGGCTTCTGTGATCCATAGGCGGTTCTGGGTTGAGAATGGGAGGTGATCAAAGAGAGGAGGAGTCCTGGGCGTGTTATCGGAGTGTCATCGGTGTGTCAGCACGCGGATGCGATCTCTTTCGCTCGCTGCAGTCATAGTAACCATATCTTAAGAGAGTTACAAAGGGAGACTCTGGGCCAGGCAGGTGCTGATGGAAGAGTCAATGGTGGAGAGATCGGATCCACCAGCGCACACGAGCATTGCTCAGAGATGCAGTGTGGGCATCGGAAGTCTTGCAAAGTCCGTAGCACGGCACAAGAGGAGTGCTAAGTCTGGCACTTGCTATTTCCACGCTTGAGAATCTGTGAGAAATTGCAGCTGTACATGACCTGAGTCACCTCTGATTCAGACCCTCTGTCCATATATATGACACCTAGTGGACTATTTATTAAGCACAAATAAGCCGGAAATGGCTCTTTGCACCTGATTAAACTACCGTTTTAGTTTCAGGACAATTTATCACAGTCTGAGTCCAGGTGATATCATACGTATCTACTGGGTTCAGCTAAGTAACCCTGAAGACTGCAAACCCCCTTTATTCTTAATGGGGGACCGTGTTCTGGGCTACAATGTCTCCGGAGAGAGATCCCTCGTCAGCAGGTTGGACTGGGGCCTATGTGGCCCAATGGCAGCGCGTGTGCAGCAAAGACACCTCTGTCCCCGCTGCAATAAGCTATGCACGGTCCAAGCACGACTTTATTGGTAAATTGCGCGGATAACTCATTGGGTATTGCTGCGAGGTGTTAATGAACAGGGTAACAATGCGGCCACCGATAAACACAGTAGTCTCTTTAAATTCTTACTGTTACTTTTTTAGTTCCCCCTTGGATTACAGAACGAGGATGAGCCGGAAGTCATTTACATTATATCCATTTCAGTATCTTTTCTTTTGGCACGAGCATCTTTCTGTTTAACGCTCTTTTTTTTTCCCCCTCCTGTTTCAGCACAAGACCCCCTTAAACTGCCAGACTACAAATGTTGAATATGTTGACTCGAAACGTCTACAGGGAGCATATGTTACGGATCAAAGGACACACTGATTAATCCTACGGAGACTCGCTTCTGTCACTTCGGTCATGCCACAGTACACCATCCACAATTACCAGGAAGAGAGAGTGAAAGGCGGCACAGAGACCTCCATCTCCCTAATCAAGTGCGGCTTCCAATCTACTAAATAAAATCCTCATCATTGCCCACTTACACTCAGTGTTGGCATTCCGAGACATGGCATGCTGGAGGCGAGTTTGCAAACCTGAAGTTTAATACTGATAAATGAAATTGCAACATGGCGTTGCTGATTTAGGGGCAAACCAGTTACTGAGTGAAGAATTAGAACCTGGGGGAAAGAAACGAACATTTTTTGCTTCTCGTGCATTTGCCACCCCCCTCACAGTAACCATGGCTGGTGGCCATGAACTCTGCACCAGGGCACCCACCAACATTTCAGATTTGTGAACCGGGACAGGGGTATTTGCTGTTGCAATGGTGTCACGGTCTGCAGTCGACACAACGGGAATGTGCCCAGCACAAAAGCAATAAGCTGCCCGTACGCCCTTCTAAGCCTCAGTTCAGCTGCGCCATCCAGTGACAGGCGCACGGAAAGGTGCAGAGCGCCACTGAACGGGAGATTCTCGACAACTATGCAATCGGGATAAAGATCTACGGCGGGGCAGAACCTTGAAATCGGGACTGTGCTGCTGAAATCATGACAGGTAGGAGGTATGCCTTGATGCCGGACTATCACACGGAACATACTGTGTAATGTGTGTTTTGCACCTCTCTTTCCCCCAAGTAAAGGGGTCTCACCGCAATTTGGTCACGGAGTGATACAATACAATACCCAGTAGTAGCAGCTGTTATTCATGAGAACACAGCCTACCCATCCGGGATCCAAGAAAGTGCAGAAGAAGGGAGCAGACTGCAGTTTATTATAGTATTTCCCACTATCGTTGCGTTTGGAGTGTGTCTGATGCTTGAACCCCATGCTTACACTGTCACATCTAATGATGCTGAAGTCTGCAGCACTGCTCTCTGCCTGTCACCCACTAATTGTGTGTCTATTCTGCCCGCTGTGACATTTTCCTTCCCCTGGACCAACACAGAACATAACACAGTATTTTTTTTTTATTTTTTGACAACCTACCAAGGTCACCGGGAAATAACAGATCTGGGGATTGTCAGAAAATATATTTTCGGGACGGAGGTTGAAGACAGCAAATAGCTAACCTGCTACAGCCATAATTATGTGTTTGTGCACTAAAGATCCAATGTTTAGAACATTGCGACTTTGTATAACAGAACAGGAGACACAAACAGCAACATAATATAATAATATAACAGGAGACACAAACAGCAACATAATATTTAAAAGCAGTTAAGCAGACATGTACTCAGTGTGAACTTCACAAAAACATAAGTGTGAAAATATTTATACTCAAAACAAGGGGCATTTATATAAACTGAAACACGGGTAACTGCATAACTTTATATATATATATATATATATATACACACACACACACACACACATATACACACAGCATTATACCCGGCACTCCACAGATGTAACTTAACTCCGTTTGGTGCCCTCACAATGCGGTGGAAAGAGACAGATAGAGATGCGGAGCTCACAAGCAGTTGTCAATAAACAGAAACATACAAAGAACTGAATTTTTCAACGTTTCAAACTGTATTTAGTTTGTCTTGTCTTCAGGAAAATTTTCCTGAAGACAAACTAAATACAGTTTGAAACGTTGAAAGATTCAGTTCTTTGTATGTTTCTGTTTATTGACAACTGTATATATATATATATATATATATATATATATACATACTGTATATAAATTGTCCCTACAACCTACCAAAAACAAGCAGATTGTGTTATGTTTCTAGTGCAGTTTTATAATGCAAACAAATTTCTGATTGGATGCCCCCTCCCAATTACCTGTACATCTAAAATACGCTATGTTAGGCAAAAGGTAAGTTAATGAGTCCAAATGCCTTTCACATTACCCGATAAGTTAGAAGGATTTATAAATAAAGTCTAAAATATACGCTGTGGCCATATGTTAAGAATCTGAGGAAGTGCACTTCCTTTAAAAAACCGCAAGGTGGCAGCCAACATTTTAAAAGACCCTGTTAGCCAGAAAGCAGAATGGTAATAATAATATGTCGCAATGCGCCTCAAGTGCAATATATTATAAAAACACATATTGTGTTCACAGAGAATAATTGATATCCTACCATAAAGAAACAGGGATAGGACAATCCACCAAAAATCCAACAAAGTTGAATGAAAGACTCCAGTAATGCAAATACACATATATTACAATAGCTTATCTGGTAACACTGCTGATCACACAGGCCATATTATCCTATGCATAGTCTTGGGAACAATATGTCCCTTCAGCAGTAAAAATACCCAACGTATTTCCTCTCAACAATCATTGTTAATAAGACTTAATCTGGGGGTAGCATAAGTACATAAACCTACTGGTCTGATAATTGAGAAATTCTCTCACATATCTGGTATCCAAAATGGCACCCCTCCGGATTTCCTGTAACATCAAACTCCACCATAAATATCTAAAAGACATGTCTACAGATGTGTCTTCGCTTACTGGGTGTCCATTAGCTATGCGATGCCAGACGCGACTGAGATACGCGACTGAGAGGACTTTTCTTCAAATTTAGGGTCTTATTCAGGCCAATTTTTGAGATGGGGCTGCAGAGCGCACACGCAGGTCCATACTGCGTGTGCGCGCACAGTTAATGCGGTCAGGTCGCATTAACTGCGAACGCCTCTGCCTGAATGACAGGCAGAGGCATTTGTGGACTGTTGTGTGGGCGGCGCAGGGAAACGGGGGTATGTCGGCTGCATTTTCGGGGAGGGGGGGGGGGGCTGCGTGACGTCACAAGCATCCGCTCCGATCGATAAAATGGCGGCGGGACTCCTGTTGTCACAGCAAGTCTGCGCCGGCAAAAGGCTTCCCTAGTTTCTGCGACCGCGCACTATTTGCGGTGTGATCGCAATTAGAGCGTGGTCGCAGTTGGTGGGCGGTGGGTAGCATGTTGGGTGGCCCCCAGCATGCGAAAGAACGGATTGCAATTTCTGCTTTTTTGCAGAATTTGCAATCCGTACTGAATAGGGTCCAAATTGTCTTAGGGGGACATTTACTAAGCAGTGATAAGACCGGAGAAGTGAGCCAGTGAAAAAGTTGCTCCATCAACCAATCAGCAGCTCTGTATAATTTTGTAGTATGCAAATTATAGGTGTTACTTCAGTGCTGACTGGTTGCCATGGGCAACTTCTCCACTGGCTCACTTCTCCGCTCTTATCACTGCTTAGTAAATGCCCCCCCTCTAGTCACAGACACAGTCAAAAGTCGCTCACAGTCTAATAGGGACTTGTAGGCTGCAACACTAACCGTCCAGGAATTGTTTTCACAGGATGCAGTTAATTTTCCGTCTGTTGGATCCCAGTGGTCAGGATACTGATAGCGCAATCCCGACATCAGACAATGCCGACAGCCGGCATCCTGGCTCACAGGTTCTATTCCCACTCGTGGGGGTCCATGACACCCATAGAGTGGGAACAGAACCGGCGATGAGCGCAGCGAGCCACCATGCCCGTAAATGGACTCTTTGTGCTCGCCCCGCTGCCGGGCATTCTGGTTGGCTGGATGCAGCTGTCAGGATATTGACAGTCGGCATCTCAGCCGGGAACACGTATGTAATCCGTTTTTACACAAGTACAAAGTCGTGGGGGTATCATTACCGCGGATCTGGCACGCTGACTGGGACTATTTGTCATGACTTACGCAACGCCCAAAAAAAGGACACATCTGTATAAATCGGATTTCTGGTGACTAATACTCCTTTAATAATATTATTGTCTACTATGCAAATATATTATATAATGCGAGAGAAGTCTGATCCTAGAGCGGGCACTTACCTGGATAAGGTGGCAGCAGTGATGAGAGAATTCTGTGTACAAGTAACTGTCCTGGCATCAATGTGCCCTGTAATAAATCCCTGTGATATTGCTAATATGAAATCTAGTTTTGCCTTCGCCAGCGCTGCATAATTTATCAGACACCTGTCAACCACAGCGTCTCCAGTCTCCTCGCTGACATTTATGCTGTTGGGAACAGCAGAGGGCCCGCACATATCAGCACACTGACATTTGAAAAGTTGAAAAAAAGAAATGGTAAGGAGGTGGAAGGCAACAAACATCAAATTATCTAATTCCCCGGGGTCATTATAACATTGTGGAACTTCCGAAGGCTGCCAAATTATTTCTGCATCTCTCTGATCATGCGGGGGAGGAAATCAACAAAGTCCCATGTGCAATTGTGTCAAAAAATTAATATGATTAGCTGCAGATTCCGAATAAAAATGCCAAGACGGCAAGGTGTCTCCAAGCCGAAATACCAACGAACCCAAACTGTACAAGATGGAAGTAGCGTTAAAGTGATTGGAATCGCTTCACACGTGAGTTATTTTTATGCTGCCCAAATTGCACAGTGCTGCTCCTCTTGTACTGTATGCAATTCTCATTCATAGATATATAAGGGATGTAATTATATGACCATCACAGTACCGACGCCAGGATCCCGTCCCTTTACAATCCCGACAGTCGGCATGCCAACTGTCAGGGACTATTCCCACTCATGTGTGTCCACGATACCCATAGAGTGGGAATAGAACTTGTGGCGAGGACAGTTCTCAACCGAGAATTTATGTAGGAAACTGCTCAGGAATATTTGACATGTGGTGACAGTGGTTCCCATACTCAGCTCTCATGACACTCCAGCAGTGCTGGTTTTAAGGATAGCTCCGCCTTTAGATCTTTTAAAATGTGTCCATCGGTAATGACTACATCTGTGCACCAGCTGGGAGATTTGGAAAACATGCACTGTTAGGGGTCCCTAGGGACTGGGGTTGGGAAACACTTTGTTAATGCAGGGCCGAAACTAGGATTTCTGTCACCCGGGGGAAGGCAGTAATTCAAACAGAACTTCAATAGATGCAGATAGTAGCGGGCGGCACTCCCCGGGTTTGAATGAATTCACAGCTACACAAGCCATTAAAGGCTAGGGTAGCTGTGAATTCATTCAAATCCGTGGAGTACAGCTTGTTACTATAGGGGGGGGGGGGGGGATACTGCTATACTGGGGATACTGGTTTTCAGGAGTGCACATTTATTGGGCAAAAGGCAGCGCAGTGTTCACTTACCCCTCTCCCCCCCCTCCTCCTCAGTGCAGCGTGCAGGCTTAGACTAGTGATGCCCCAGTGCCCCAGCACGCACCTTCCTTTATTGTTGGGCGCACTGGGGTTGGCTCCCGGCCGCCGGACTCCCGCCTCCATCCTCTCTACAAGCGTCTCAATGCCTGCGTGTGACATCACACGCATAAAGCTTCAGCCGCAACCCGGAAGCACCAGAAGCCTCTGCTGCCGGCACCTGACAGGAGCCAGCGGAAGCCAGCAGGTGCATCGCCAGTAAAGTGCAGCACCACAACTGGCCTCCTTAGCGCCCCCTAGGTCCCAGCACCCGGGGCACGTGCCCCCCCCCCCCCCCTAGTTGCGGCCCTGGTTAATGTATGGAATACCCCCATTCTCACATTTAACTAAACTGAAAGCTAAATGTGCTTGGGATGAGAGTATCCATTAGCAACACTTATGACACTAACCTATCCCTTTGGGATCCCTGGATCCAATCTTACTGCTTTTCACTAAATATTTTCAGAATAATAGAGGATTGCTCCAAGATGGGGGTCACTTTCCCTATTGTGTCTGTATTCCTTTTCTCTTTGCTTTACACGCCCCTCGCTTGTCTATGTTTCTTCCTTATTCGCATTTATTACTTTTTGTTAACTTCTGTAAAGTGCTGATAGTCATAGTTAGTTTGTCTCCAGCTGGTTGGTGCTCATCTCAGAAGTAACAAAAGCGATTTATTCTGCCATGTCGTGAACGCTGTACCTCCTTCACTACTGCAGTGGATATAATTAATGTAACAACAAAATAAACCTATTCTAATGCCCGGACTGTGGTGGCCAATCCCAGGCTCAGGATCGGCGGGATCCCGAGATTTTGACCTAAAATTTGTCCGGGATTCAATCTCGGGAGTGGAGCTTCCGATCCTGGGGATTTCAGGATTAGCCAGCCCATTTATTATCATCAATGCCAGGCAGAGTTGAGCATCTTCAGCAGGCACAGACGCTACTCGGCTCCCCCTGCCCCCAGCTGTGCGCACTGCGCAGCATGACGTGATGTCAGAGGTTACTCTGACCAGCTTGCTGCCAGCCGCCCGGACTTCACCTCACCCACTCAGCAAGTGGACCCTCCCTTCCGCCCATCCAGAGGATGGTGAGTTGTGTAGGCTGGGCTGGGCGAGGGGGACGGGACATTTAAAAATGTAAATTTAAATACAACAAACCAATCCCGGGATTTATCATTTTTCAATCCCTCCATAGTCTGAAGCCTCCACTCTGATGAGCAGTCCAGGAAAACGCTCAGAGTATGGGGGTAATTCAGATCTCATCGCTGCTGTGCATTCTCACACCGGGGGGCGATCAGATCTGAACTACGACTGCACAGCTTTGCGCCGGCACGTCGCACAACAGCATCGGTGCCTAGCGATGGGATGGTGCGAAAAAAATCAGAACGCTCGGGTGTTCGCAAGGAGATTAACAGGAAGAGGCCGTTTGTGGGTGGCAACTGACCGTTTTTCAGGAGTGTCCGGAAAAACGCAGGCGGGCTCAGGCGTTTTCAGGGAGAGTGTCTGGCGCTGATCAGCAGGATTACTTTGCAGCAGCTGAGGAAGTCCTGGGCTGCGCAGAGACTGCACAAACTGATTTTTGTGCAGCTCTGCAAAAGAAGCGATGGCACACTTGCACAGGCTTTTCCCCTCCCCCTGTAGGCGGCGACTATCTGATCGCAGGGCAGCAAAAAACGCAGCCCAGTGATCAGATCTGAATTAGGCCCTATGTTCCCTAAATTCTAGTTGTGTAATGTACACTTAGCCCAAATATTGAATCATGCAAATTTACAGTACATAACAGCCAGTGGTTATTAATACTGTATATATGAAGGGATAAGTATATAGTACCATGATCATTTGCAGGGTAAGAAAGGCCTCTTTGATATTATTTCTGTGTGCGGCATGCTGGCCTAAGATTTACGATAGAACAATAGGACGACACTTATTACTGTGTCAAATAAAAAGAAATTGTGTTATTACTGAATGCGACAAGGGCCCTAGCTGGAAAGTCCTGGAGCTTATCATCCACCGACGCATTAATTCCCTTTAATCTTTTCTTTTTGCTACATAGTTTCACTGCTTGTTATCACTATCCAACACCAACATTAGCACTTGAGCAGACGGACAATCCACAGCCAATGAAAACAGCCGCCTGGAGGTCTCTGCTGGGTGCTGGAAAAACAGCTGATGGGCTTTAAACGGCAAGTGTTGAGCTCCAACCTCAGACGTGTACTGTACAACGTATTAACCCTTCATTTAGAATGCTTTGGGGCACTACAAGAAATGATGCATGTCAGCTTGAAATAACGTGCAGCCGTTAGAAGACGAGTACTTTGCACGTGGATATTGGCTACCTCTGCACACCCCCTCTAGCGAGTATCAAGCGCAACTTTCCTGGGAAGAAGCAGCGCATTATGAAAAAACACGCATGCGCAATGAAAAACGGTATACATGTGAATTACACAGGTTCTGTGGCTGATTAAAAGCAGGCGAAATTCGGGCTGTAAGTCATCTAGCCACAGAACCAGAATTCATGAGTGTCCCTGTTTAAAGGGATAGTATGGTAAGCCTGTAACTGATGCCGATTTTTACAACCCTACCCACAACGCAGTAGTTCAATCCGAGACCATACGTTTTTATCTATTGTATAACCATGACACCCCTTCCCCTCGTTCATCTCCCCCACAGCTGGAAAAGTTCTTCAAAGCCTTTTTGTGATGTCAAACATCTCAGAGGTTACGGCAGGAATAGTGCGCGGATTTAAAGCGTGGAAGCTGTCGACCAGTCAATGGGACTGCAACTCGACTAGGCAGGAAATGAGGGATCTGAGAGCAAATTAAGTGTAATTAAGAATCACTCTCTCCGTGAAAACAAAGCCTGCTTGTAGCAGGTGGAAGAAAGCTGCCTTTAACTGCCTGCTATAAAGCTGTTAATTCCCTTGCTGATGGAGAAACAGGTCCTCAATCCTTTATTAGTAAAGGCAGTAACCCACTCGCTGGCCACCAGCCCATTGCTTTTAGGAGGAAGGCCGTCATAAAGATGCACTCCTGCTTTAAATGAGTTGTAACCACCGATGTCAGCGCCTTATTGTGTCTTCAGTAACTGCCTCCTGCTAGAGCAACGCAGATGCTACGGCTAGATGAATGCGACTTTTGTCAGGTGCTGTTTTGTGCAGTCACTAGAACATGAGCAGTATTATGCTATAGATGGAATGGGTTGGGCATGCGTGACCAGTGGTGAGGAGACCGTCGGTCAGCATAACTCCACCGGTATGTTGGCAGCGGAATGCCGGCATATAACTACATCCCGATGGAATACAAATAAAGGGCCTGCTTATTTCAATGTAAGAAAAGAGAATTCTTCCAATCAAACTCATTTCATTTTCACCCTTATTTTACAATTGGAATATTCTTGGCCGAGATAAGTAATTGATTTTCAGATGAGCGTTTAGCCATCATTTGCTCACGGGGTGCTCCAAACGGAATATCACGCAGGAATATCGTGCTATATTTGGCACTAGTAGATTTGGATTCATATTGTGCCAAAAACGTATCCATAAAGCATTCCCGTAAATAAGGCAAATTTAGCGCAACTTGCAGAGCTACAGTAGATAAGGGGCATAATTCAGACCTGAGCGCTCGCTAGGGTTTTTTTGCACTGCTGTGAGCAGATAGTCGCCGCCCATAGGGGAGTGTATTTTTGCTTTGCAAGTGTGCGAACGCATGTGCAGCCGGCCGGTGCAAAAAAGTTTTGTGTAGTTTCTGAGTTGCTCAGAACTTACTCAGCCGCTGCGATCACTTCAGCCTGACAGGTCCCGGAATTGACGTCGGACACCCGCCCTGCAAACGCATGGGCACGCCTGCGTTTTTCCAACCACTCCCTGAAAACGGTCAGTTGACACCCACAAATGCCTTCTTCCTGTCAATCTCCTTACGATCGGCTGTGCGAATTGATTATTCATACAATCCATTGCTGGGCAACGATCTGCTTTGTACCTGTACGACGCGCCTGAGCATTGCGGTGCATGCGCAGTTATGACCTGGTCGCAGTGCAGCGTAAAAAACTAGCGTGCAATCAGGTCTGAATGACCCCCAAAGATCGAAATGTGTCCATCTCTCTGCAACGGTGGCACACGCGCCTGGTTTACGCATAGTGTATGCGCCAGGCCGACGCTATTAGGGAGAAGACGTACTGTATATGGTTTACACCAGCAGATGTGGCTTGACAACACTAGTAGTAAATGCTAAAGTTACAGTACACAATTTGTGCACATTGCAGTAGCTTAATGAAGTGTCATATACACATGACAGACTGTGTCTGTGTCTGAACTGTGTTATAAATAAGCACTAACGGGCGGGATGTGATGGAGTCTGAGATTGCTGCAGCTGCGGGCCAAACTTGGACTTATTTTAAAGGGGCAATCACTTACAAGGCATGGTTGTGCCTTGTAAGTGTTTGCCCCTTTAAAAGAAAAGTCAAAGATCGGCCGGGATGCCGCACCTTTGGTGATCTCAGACTCCATTACATCCCTCCCTTAATTCAATTTACCATATAAAATACAATATAAAATAAACGCAGCTGCTGCTCGTCTTCATACTCACTGCGTATTTCGCAAGGGGACGATCACCTGCAGGTTATACCCCTCCTGGCAGGCGCTTATGCATATTTTGCGTCGTCTGTAAAGGAATCATTGGCGTAAATAGGCACTTCCTGTACTCTGTCACTGCTCGTACACCCCTTCCGTCGTCTGTTCCACTCCTCTCCGCGTTAGGAGGCTTTACCGTAAAATGCGCCTGCATTTACATGGGGTTGGAGGCATAAGTGTTTTATGGTGGTCATTCCGAGTTGATCGCTAGCTGCATTTGTTCGCAGCGCAGCGATCAGGCTAAAAAATGGCCGTTCTCCGCATGCGTATACAGCGCAATGCGCACGTGCGTCGTACGGGCACAACGAACGATGTAGTTTCACACATGGTCTAGCGAAGCATTTCAGTCGCACTGCTGACCGCAGAGTGATTGACATGAAGTGGGCGTTTCTGGGTGTCAACTGACCGTTTTCAGGGAGTGTTTGGAAAAACGCAGGCGTGCCAGGAAAAACGTAGGCGCGGCTGGGCGAACGCAGGGCGGGTTTGTGACGTCAAAACAGGAACTAAACAGTCTGAAGTGATCGCAAGCGCTGAGTAGGTTTTGAAACTACACAAAAAAACTTTGTAGCCGCTCTGCGATCCTTTCGTTCGCACTTCTGCTAAGCTAAAATACACTCCCAGTGGGCGGCGGCATAGCGTTTGCACGGATGCTAAAAACTGCTAGCGAGCGATCAACTCGGAATGACCACCCATGTGCAGTACAAGGCAAAGCAAAATGTGTGTCACAAAAAAACCCCGCAATTATATACAACCCTACAAAAGCTCCTAAAAGTTCAAGTCCCGCACCCATTTCACATAATCAGCCATTGATTAGACTGACCGCTAATGTCGTCAGTGCGGTCAAAGGCAAAACAGCTCACACTCACTGGTTAGGTGTCGTTACCGGGGTCTAAGCCACATAACACAGTTTTTAATTTCCTTTTCCAGTTACACTAAACACTTCGGCTTTTCCGTCTCATACAAATAAGTCAACGTTACTGTAATAAAAAGTGCTAATTACTTTCTGTGGGATTTGGCCGTCAGTAAATCAGGTGTATTTATGCTTAGCGTACACTACTGGGGAATCTCAAAAATCTCTCCCCGTATCTGAAAGTAAATACTTTAGTCTAAAGAGGATAAAGAATAATTACCGAGGAACAAGGCTGTTTATATAATTAAATATGAATACAGAAATATTAACATCAGAGTGTTTGACAGTCGGTGCTGCCGCTGACAGGCAGGCTGGATGACACACAGCGGGGGGGATTCATGTCAGGCTGGGACAGCAGCGCCCGTGTGATACGCTGATCGAGAAGCGATAGGTTGCCGGGTCACAGTCGTTCCTGGATTTCCTTTCACTCAACTCCCAGCAGCTGCTGAGTCGCCTGAAAGTTGCTGATCTTTGGAAGGGAACACAAAACCGTGCACGTCAGAAACACTATCAAAGTCAAGTATCTCTTCACATAATAAATTAACCCATCATATGCAAAATAGGCAATAGGGTTTAACGCCACAAAACCGTCATACTCGGAGGATAGTTGGGGCCGAGTGGGCGCTTCATGATCAACCAATGTCATTGGTTCCTGATTTGTAGGCTCAGAGCTGATCATATATTGGACAACCTAGGTTCCATCCCAAGGCCTAAAGTGAACGCAACAAAGCCATGGCTGGTGCACTCTCCGAAGCAGTCTAGTGCAGAAGACGAGGGCTGAACCTAACACTATAGCATATTATCGCACCTGCGACTCCACCATCTGGCGCTAGTGCAGACCCACTAGCGCCCATGTCTGAATCAGGCCCACAATGAGGTTGTAGGCAGAGAAATGAAATCACCGCACTCATGTAATATTTTCTGTATTGAACAACAGAAACTACTCAAGGGAAAACTCGGCCTATGAAATGGCTAAGTCATTATACAAATGTTCTGTTGGGACCAATATAAAATGCTGCATCAATAAGCCATTGGCTAGTAGAACGCAATATCAGTGTTTATAAGACTTTCTATAAATAGAGTTCTAGGTTATATGAACTATTTCCTTTTCTAAACATGATTTTACAAGTAACGAGGTAACTGTACGGAGTCCTGTAAATGCTTAATTCCATGAGATATAGTTTTTGGATCTGACTAATAAGTATCTGTAAGTGTGCAGCGCTCATAAAAAAAATAAATGATGTTAGTAAAGCTTATACGTTATTTAAATGTAATTTAAGTTTACTGCGTTTCTCTTTAGGTTTAAGTCCACTTTAATAAGCTAAAGTATACAACAGGACCATTGGAAACTCTGACTCAGTGCTCCTATATTACATTAAAAATAAAGATACAAATGTGTCAATTTTAATTTTATTTCATCCTTACAAATTGCATATATTAAAAGTGTACAGTTGGGTATTCAGAAAGAAAAAGAAAAACTTGTGTCATTATATTTGTGAGATAAGTTAATGCTGATTTGCAGACACTCAGGACACAGGTAGGAGAAGGGAGGAAGCCGATTTGCAGACACCCAGGACACGGGTAGGAGAAGGGAGGAAGCGGATTTGCAGACACTCAGGAGACGGGTAGGAGAAGGGAGGAAGCTGATTTGCAGACACTCAGGACACGGGTAGGAGAAGGGAGGAAGCCGATTTGCAGACACTCAGGACACGGGTAGGAGAAGGGAGGAAGCCGATTTGCAGACACTCAGGACACGGGTAGGAGAAGGGAGGAAGACAATTTGCAGACACTCAGGAGACGGGTAGGAGATGGGGGGAAGACAATTTGCAGACACTCAGGACACGGGTAGGAGAAGGGAGGAAGCCGATTTGCAGACACTCAGGACACAGGGTAGGAGAAGGGCGGAAACCGATTTGCAGACACTCAGGACACGGGTAGGAAAAGGGAGGAAGCCGATTTGCAGACACTCAGGACACTGGTAGGAAAAGGGAGGAAGCCGATTTGCAGACACTCAGGACACGGGTAGGAAAGGGGAGGAAGCCGATTTGCAGACACTGAGGACACGGGTAGGAGAAGGGAGGAAGATGATTTGTAGACACTCAGGAGACGGGTAGGAGAAGGGAGGAAGCGGATTTGCAGACACTCAGGAGACGGGTAGGAGAAGGGAGGAAACCGATTTGCAGACACTCAGGACACGAGTAGGAGAAGGGAGGAAGCCGATTTGCAGACACTCAGGACACGGGTAGAAGGGGGGAAGACAATTTGCAGACACTCAGGACACGGGTAGGAGAATGGAGGAAGCCGATTTGCAGACACTCAGGACACAGGGTAGGAGAAGGGCGGAAACCGATTTGCAGACACTCGGGACACGGGTAGGAAAAGGGAGGAAGCCGATTTGCAGACACTCAGGACACTGGTAGGAAAAGGGAGGAAGCCGATTTGCAGACACTCAGGACACGGGTAGGAAAGGGGAGGAAGCCGATTTGCAGACACTCAGGACACGGGTAGGAGAAGGAAGGAAGCGGATTTGCAGACACTCAGGAGACGGGTAGGAGAAGGGAGGAAGCGGATTTGCAGACACTCAGGAGACGGGTAGGAGAAGGGAGGAAGCCGATTTGCAGACACTCAGGACACGGGTAGGAAAAGGAAGGAAGCCGATTTGCAGACACTGAGGACACGGGTAGGAGAAGGGAGGAAGATGATTTGTAGACACTCAGGAGACGGGTAGGAGAAGGGAGGAAGCGGATTTGCAGACACTCAGGAGACGGGTAGGAGAAGGGAGGAAACCGATTTGCAGACACTCAGGACACGGGTAGGAGAAGGGAGGAAGCGGATTTGCAGACACTCAGGAGACGAGTAGGAGAAGGGAGGAAGCCGATTTGCAGACACTCAGGACACGGGTAGGAGAAGGGAGGAAGCGGATTTGCAGACACTCAGGAGACGGGTAGGAGAAGGGAGGAAGCGGATTTGCAGACACTCAGGAGATGGGTAGGAGAAGGGAGGAAGCCGATTTGCAGACACTCAGGACACGGGTAGGAAAAGGAAGGAAGCCGATTTGCAGACACTGAGGACACGGGTAGGAGAAGGGAGGAAGATGATTTGTAGACACTCAGGAGACGGGTAGGAGAAGGGAGGAAACCGATTTGCAGACACTCAGGACACGGGTAGGAGAAGTGAGGAAACCAATTTGCAGACACTCAGGACACGGGTAGGAGAAGGGAGGAAGCTGATTTGCAGACACTCAGGACACGGGTAGGAGAAGTGAGGAAACCAATTTGCAGACACTCAGGACACGGGTAGGAGAAGGGAGGAAGCCGATTTGCAGACACTCAGGACACGGGTAGGAGAAGGGAGGAAGCTGATTTGCAGACACTCAGGACACGGGTAGGAGAAGGGAGGAAGCCGATTTGCAGACACTCAGGACACGGGTAGGAGAAGGGAGGAAGCCGATTTGCAGACACTCAGGACACGGGTAGGAGAAGGGAGGAAGCCGATTTGCAGACACTCAGGACACGGGTAGGAGAAGGGAGGAAGCCAATTTGCAGACACTCAGGACACGGGTAGGAGAAGGGAGGAAGCCGATTTGCAGACACTCAGGAGATGGGTAGGAGGAGGGAGGATTAAGAGCGTTATGATTTAACATGAGAAATTAGATCTCTTTTATAGCAAATGTGAATATTGATCTGGCCAAAGCAAGCTTCTCATGAAACACTGTGAACATTCAGGGTAGTTCATGCTGTGCCTCTCGTGAATTACAATCAGCTCTTTATAGACAACTTATATGAACAGTTTTGAATTACTGTGGGTTAGTGATGATCGTGAGTGAATACACCAAACGTGTTTACTCTTCTGCAATGTCCTGGACAGTGAAATCATGTAATTACACTGCTGCCATGTGCCCGGTACACACCACCCCCCAAAGAAGAAATCCAAAGAGATGGCAAGAATACATAGCTACATTTCTAGTATGAAAGATACAAGGTCAAAGCCAACTGTATAAAAAGTAGAATGTAATGAAATAAATAAGCTTCTCATTAAACACTCTGAACGTACACTTTAGTTCATGTTGAATAGCAATCAACTCTTTGTAGACAAATTCTATTAACAGGTCTTCAATTACTGTGGGTTACTGCTGATAAATACATATTTGCCTAGTGCCTACAGTACTCTTGGAATGTGACAATGAAGATTACAGTAGTGTAAATTCCTGGCGCAAAGTTATCAGCCCAATCTAAATCCTCAACAGATCTGTCCAAATAACAGATCAAGAGAATATTTAAAAGAAAAAGAAAGAGAGGATAGATCAAAGGCGATAGCACAATCTTTAAAATTGGGTATACATCACAAATGCTGTGGTCCCTTCCGGTAATCGCTGTGTCAAAAGTCTCTCAATGTCCAGATGTTACACATGAAAAAAAGGGAGAAAATGCAGTATATGGGTAGTATTGCTTAAAACACTGAAAACACACGGCCTCAGAGTGTCCAGAAAAAGAGGCCTAAGGTGCCAGAAAACCAATTTGATAGCAGATAGGGATAGTATCTCGCCACCACTCCACAGGTGTTTTTGGACGTACCAAAACTCACATAGAAATAGATGCAGACAGGTGTATAAAGGTATCTTTAAACACTGTATCAACCGTGTCATAAGGCAAGAAAGGATTTTTTTCCAATAAACGTACCCCACTCACTTTTGGAGGGGGATGGTTCCCACGTATAAAGGTATCTTTCAAATCAGGATAACATCCACGACAATTCCATAAAGTTTTTATTAAAAGTTCATAAAAATAGCAAAATAGATTGTTTTTCTATGTAGTGTCCACCTTCTGATTTGTACAGAAAACATGCAGGTCAGATGTCATAGACAAAAATTGGCATAATCCGGTTTTATGTCAATACTAGCATGTAAAGCATACTTCAAAAAATGGTATCCCATAGAAGAAACAAAAAGACGATGAAAAATCAATGTAAAAAATCACTACCTGGTTTCACCAACGACGTTTCGACCTCCCTGGTCTTTTTCAAGGTCCAATCTATTTTGCTATTTTTATGAACTTTAGTGTTTAAAGATACCTTTATACACCTGTCTGCATCTATTTCTATGTGAGTTTTGGTACAGTACGTCCAAAAACACCTGTGGAGTGGTGGCGAGATACTATCCCTATCTGCTATCAAATTGGTTTTCTGGCACCTTAGGCCTCTTTTTCTGGACACTCTGAGGCCGTGTGTTTTCAGTGTTTTAAGCAATACTACCCATATACTGCATTTTCTCCCTTTTTTTCATGTGTAACATCTGGACATTGAGAGACTTTTGACACAGCGATTACCGGAAGGGACCACAGCATTTGTGATGTATACCCAATTTTAAAGATTGTGTTATCGCCTTTGATCTATCCTCTCTTTCTTTTTCTTTTAAGTACTCTTGGAATGTTCAAGAGGCTGATGGTTAGGGTTAGGCCGTGGGAGGGGGAGGTTAGGGTTAGGCTGCAGGAGGGGATGGTTAAGATTAGGCTGAGGGAGGGGGACGTTAGGATTGGGCTGTGGGAGGCTAAGGGGGTGGGGGCATAAGGGTTTGGCTGCAGTAGGGGACAGTTAGGGTTAAGCTGAGGGAGGGGGGGTTAGGCTGCGGGATGGGGTAGTTGGGTTTGGGCTGTGGGAGGGGGTGGTTGGGGGTGTTAGTCTGTGGGAGGGGAATGTTAGTGTTAGTCTGTGGGAGGGGGACGTTAGGCTTAGGCTGTGGGAGGTTAGTGTTAGGCTGCGGGGTTGAAAAAGAACTAGTTTCACCATTTAGTTGTTGGGGAGCGAGCTTCCATGTGTGATTAAAACTTAAGGGCATTTAACAGTCTACATAACAAAACTGACCACTGGGGGCGCCACTGTCCTGAAGAAGTAAATGGCTTATTATTTTAAACTCCACGGCTATGCAAACAGCACTGTAATTCTTGATAAGAAATGACAATATGGGAATGAAAAGGGCTATTTATGAAGTGTCTCTTCTAAGACACA
This sequence comes from Pseudophryne corroboree, assembly GCF_028390025.1. Lineage (NCBI taxonomy): Eukaryota > Metazoa > Chordata > Amphibia > Anura > Myobatrachidae > Pseudophryne > Pseudophryne corroboree. The sequence continues at coordinate 430,836,934 of NC_086452.1, read as the reverse complement.
CCCAAGAAAGAATCTCTTTTGAGTGCGTTTGCATTGTTGCTGCCCAGTTGCCAACCAGCAACACCATACCAGTGTCTTTCTGGTGACCAACAAGAGTCCTGTCTATGCTTATCCCTAACAGTGCATCAGGAAGCCCTCAATGCAAACTTGGTGATGTCCCTCTAGCCGCCCAATCCCTATGCTGCGCAGGAACCAGGCTCGCACATGTTCTGAAAACGCCTGAACTTTGCTTTTTGCAGCAGCCTGGATGGAGCGGGAGCCCCTCAGAGAGGAGTAACCTGCCATTGCTGGGCCCCCTGACCTGCAGGCCCCTTAGATCCCTCACCAATGTTCCCTTTAACAATACAGATGAATCCTAGAAAACCTCATTCAGGGAAGCAGCAGGCAAGCTGCTCAGAAACAAATCTCATCAAATCTCTTCTGTCAACTCAATCCTCTATTGATTTTGTTTTTTTACATGTCAATTCAAAGCAGCTCTTTAACATGTACAGCCACATTGCCGATAAGTAGTGCAATAAAACAAGCAATCAGAGAACATCGTGCCGGGCGCCGTGCCGCTATGTACAATTACCAGACAGTGCTCGCCTGGCGTAAGGGCGAGACAGAATAATGGACTGATAAACTAAGAAGTCAGCTCTTTATTATTCCAGGACTGAATTATCTTTCCAACATTCGCGACCCAAGTTAACCCTTCTATTGCCTGGGGTGTGTCTGCGGCCCAAGCGTTGCATTTCATGGTGGCTTAGCATTCATTATGTATCTTCCTTGACTAATGAATACCTATCATAAATACATGCAGTGATGATATGTTGGAGGGCGGTATGTTAATAAAAGGTGGCCCTAGCAGAGGAATCTTTTCAGCATACTGTCTGCTGAGACCAGATGCTGCGATGACAACTTTAAACCATCATTAAGCCTAAAAACTTTATAGAAATAAACATTAATTGGAAAGAATATACTTTAAATTGAAGCCAAATTAAAATAAAAATTCAAAAGCCAAAAGGGGTGTTGTTTCACTAAAATGGGGCGTGGCTATCGGTGGCCCAACGGGACAGCTATTTTGGCCTGATTTTGGAAATGTTGGGGTATTGAAAATGCTGTGAACAGGAAACCCCCCCCCCTTCCTCCACAATAACACTTCCATTTGATATATACTCAGTTGTAAACATGCTCCAAAATCCCTATTTTAGGTCTAGTGGTCCATTTCATTAAACCAAAAGCTGTCGTTTTAGACAGCTTCTAGACTCTAAGATGAGAGGTTGGAACATAGGCCCTCATTCCGAGTTGATCGCACCAAGCAACTTTTTGCTGCTGGTGCGATCAACTAATCTCCGCCTATGGGGGAGTGTATTTTAGCATAACAGGGCTGCGAACGCTTGTGCAGCCCTGCTATGCTAATAATGTTTCACACAAAACAAGACTAGCCCTGCAGCTACTTACCCAGCGCGACGGATCCAGCGATGCAGGTCCCGGCTTTGACGTCAGACATCCGCCCTCCGTTCGCCTGCACACGCCTGCGTTCTTCTTACCACTCCCCGAAAACGGCTGGAAACGGTGAGTATCCGCCCCGGAACGCCTCCCGCCTGTCCATCTTCTTGCGATCGCCGCTGAGATCACATTTGTCGCTGGTGGCGGCGTTGCCCGTCAACGATCGTCGCCAGGCAACGTTGCGCGTGCGCATTTCTGGCCCGTTCGCACTGCAGCGAAGAACCGCTGCGTGCGAACGGGTCGGAATGACCCCCACAAAACTGTTCTAAAATGCTCCCATATCACACAAGTAATTTATTAGGAAACTTTCATAGAAAAAGTAAATATTCCAGCACTCTTATAAAGTGTCTTTTACTATATGTCACTTTGCCCTGCATAATTTGTACATCCTGCCGTTCCTATAACGCTTGCTCACATCTCGCTAAGTTGTAATCTTGTCTCCGGGGAGGTGTGTGATAAATATTTCATCTTTCTGCGCTCTAGGATATACATAAGCGGCAATAAAACTACAGCTTATTAACATCTTACGATAAAAGCCTGGCAAGCATGAGAGAATATTTTAGACATGTCTATAAGTGTAATTGATGAGAGCGTTTATTACGCTGGTGCTTCTGTCCCTCGTGAAGCCCGGCACGTAATTGGAAGTTAGAGGATTTTGGTGGATATTCTCTCACGTGATGTTATTTAAACACGCTGGAATTAAGAGAAAGCTCCTCCGTGGTCACATCTATATCTACATATCTGTACAAGGAGATGAGAGAGGAGTTGGAGGGACACGTCCCTGTAGACTGGGGGGTGAAAATCCTGCAAAACAGCTGTAACATGTTACTCTATAGAGTGATTATCTAAATAGGGTTTCTTCAAGGACATTTAGTTTAATAACTGTTGAAGAGTCACAAAGATAAGAGAAGGCAGTCAGTCTCCAACTGCTATGGAACCACAAATCCCAGCATACTCTGGAAGCCTTTGCTCTATACATTGGGTCCCAGTTGGCGTTAGTACTGGACTGAACATAGAGTATACGAGCGATATGGGTCTGGTTCAGAGGCGGAAGCAGTGTCTGATAACTGCGCACAATGGTGGTCATTCCGAGTTGTTCGCTCGCTGCTACTTTTAGCAGAATTGCTAATAGGCTAAAATCCGGCAGTTCTACGCATACAGCAGGGCGCACGCGCTAAGCAATTTTAAACAAAAGTATGCTATTTTACTCATGGGCGAACAAAGCTTTTCAATCGCTCTGCTGATCGTAGTGTGATTGACAGGAAGTGGGTGTTTCTGGGCGGAAACTGGACGTTTTCAGGGAGTGTGCTAAAAAACGCAGGAGTGGCTGGAGAAACGGAGGAGTGGCTGGAGAAACGGAGGAGTGGCTGGCCGGACGCAGGGCATGTTTGTGACGTCAAACCAGGAACTAAACGGACTGAGGTGATCGCAATCTAGGAGTAGGTCTGGAGCTACTCAGAAACTGCAAGGACATACTTAATAACAGAATTGCTAATCTTTCGTCAGCAATTCTGCTATGCTAAGATACACTCCCAGAGGGCGGCGGCTTTGTGTTTGCATTTCTGCTAAAAGTAGCTAGCGAGCGAACAACTCGGAATGAGGTCCAATGTGTCTCAGTCGAACACCATGTGTTGTGTTTCCTGATGAAGGAGGCTCACCCTACGAAACGTTGAAGTTTTAACACACATGGCTGTTTAACTTTACCTGAGTGTGAAAGTCTCTGTGTACCGCCTTCATTTCTGGTATATATTGGGGGTGCACACCCCTTAAGGCAGGCATGTCCAAACTGCGGCCCTCCAGCTGTTATGAAACTACATATCCCAGCATGCCCTGACACAGTTTTGCTGTCAGAGAATGCTAAAGCTGTGTCAGGGCATGCTGGGGGGCCGCAGTTTGGACATGCCTGCCTTAAGGAGAGCACCAGAGCTGTTGCCATGGCAGGACTGAGGAATGCCGGACTGCAAGCTGGTTATATATATATATATATATATATATATAAATAATAGATTTTTTTGTTTTGCTTTAGGCAGTACCAATTTTCAGTCCACTGAGAACAACACCGAGGCAGGAGGCACGAAGTGTCTCAGTAATACTGCTTCAGTCCACAAATCGGCTGCTTTGCCCGTGTGTAATGTATACAGCCAATTTAAAAGGCAACCTTTGATGGCTAAGGGGAAATGTTGATAGCACCAGCCACATGACAGATGGATTGATGAAGCGAAATAATTTATATCTGCCCACAGCATAATCTTTTCAGGTTCGATAGGTAGCGGCAATTACAATTAAGTCTATGGCCGTTGACTAACACCGATCATTCACAGGAATAAGAGCACAGTCGCCGTGACAAGATCTGCCACGCTGCCTGACAATTACCATTTGTCAGCCGACACGCTGTCCTTGGGCTATGTATTCATCAAATGAACATTGATTTAAGCCAAGGGTTGTGGAGAACTGGAACGTATTACCTTTAAATTGGACCGGGAATAGAGAAAATCAAATAATAATTTAAAAAATAAACACCACCGTTACATCAACTGTCAGCGTGTTGAGATAACATCATGTTTCTATATCGAAAACTCATTCAGGAACATTATCTGACAGATATGTGTCTTGGGTCATGAGCCCTGTGTTTAAAATACATACGTTACATGACAATGTATGTTAGTTCAGTGTATATGTTTGCAGCTGTATAACAGTTATGGCTGCACCCACGGGGACTCAAGGCATATTTGGCAGGCATGAGACCGGTTTTAAAACTATCCTGCAGCAAACACACTGTTGGATATTGCTTGCCTTCCAATATTTATACACGCAGACACAGGATAAAACAGGTCCTCTTCCCAATACATCCAGACCCAACCTTGCCCCATTCCGGGCCAAATACTGCCTAGTTCCTCCCCAAAATGTAGATTTGTGTGACCGCAACCATTTTCATGGGTCCATGATTTGGGACTGCCCACCAAATTTGGACATTACAATTGGGAGGAAAGATACGGCAAAATATATAACGAAAAGCTTGTTAAAACTTTCCGTGGACCAATAAGAGGTGTACACTTAACTCTTTAAAAAAAAACACAAAACCTTTCATACAAAAGGAGAGAGAATTGACTGCATAGGAAAGGAATGAGTTAAACATCTTGTGAGGGGTGGACCTAGCTGTGAGGAAAGTACAGCCTTTGGAAAAAGGGGAGGGTTAATATATATAGGGAAGGCTAGGCCATTTTGCTCTCTCTTGTTGGTGATTTGCCTTCTTTAACCCTGGGCTAAGGGTTCTTTAACTCCATCCCCCCTCAACTTAAAACACCTTATGATCACCCCCTTCTGATATACACTTGTCTTTGTACTGCCACACCATCCACCTAGCTACGCCCATCTTGGTGTTACCTTCAGTAGTATTATCAAATGTGACCTCTGACTTGCACTGAACATACAGTATCTATAATTCTAAAACAGGGAAAGTCTCACAGCATCTGTGCTGAGGGTTTATATAGTAAAAGAATTCAAGAACATGCAGAAACAGCAAAGTGCTATTGGGAAGACTCACATCTAAAACATACTTACCAACTGTTTGAACCTCATCTCAGGTAGAACATGGAGGGGAAGTACAAGGATAAGTGCAGGGGGGGTGGTTGATGTTATTTGATGTCGCAGGATGGGCAACACAATTATTTATGTAGTGGGTATCATGTTAGTTCACTGTTTAGGTTGTTGTTGAAATATGCATGGTTCTGATGTACTTGTAAGGCCCTCATCTAGAATTTCTATCTCTCCCATTATGTGTCATCAGTTGCACTGCCTATTCAGCCCAGTATAATCCCCTGTAGTGTGCCTAAAATGGCTGCCTCATCTGGATCCTTCATGGTTAGGATGAATAATCCTTGGTACTGATGACCCAAAATGGCTGCCTCACCCTTTGTACTATTTCCGTGGTCTCCGTATTTCTTGCAAAGCCAGACCTCTTTATTAGGTCCATAGTTTCGATACTGTTTTCTGTTCATACTATCTGTTAAGCCTCTTGAGTCCTATTGGAGAAAGAGTGCTATACAGTATAAATAAAATCATTTTTACTACTATTATTACTTTGCCCCTAGATTGCCCATTTCAATTGGCACACAGTGGAAGCTGCTCAATCAGTTTGGCAGAACCATATCAGGTGCATGAAAGGGAGTGGTCACAGCAAACAGAGAGGGGGGTACTTTTCCCCCCCTGGTATCCCACTGCACACTAAAATAGGGGTTCGGTATGCAACAATATATTAAAACTATGTGGAAATGATATTTGTTGCATATATTTGCAAATACATGGTAAACTGCCGAGCCCCTTCACGGCTTCTCTGATTATTGGCAGTCCCTACACTGTATGATAACAATACAAGTACTATTAAGGGTGCAGGGGGACACTGAGGGTGGAAAACCACCACCCTCTCCGTATTCAATTTCAATGGGGAATGGGATCTGGGAGACTGAAATATGGGCCTAATTCAGCATGAGTTGTACTTTTGCAAGAAATCGCAAAACTACAACTCATGTCTTCTGCATGCGGAGGGCCGTCCAGAACAGGGCAAGGCCGCCCCCCGGATTCTGGGTCACCCCCTCGCCTTGCTAAAATGTGAGCACATTGCTGCTCGCATCTTAAGGGTTGCCCCCTGCCTACGCAGACTAGCTGCAAAGGTAGTCGTTGGGCAGCCATGTTTCAGGTCGCAGCCCGCTCTTAAAACGTCCCAGACACGCCTCCGTTATCCAGACCACATCCCCCCAAAAGGCACGTCGACGCCTTCAAAACGCTGACCATACACACAACGGCATGTGCACGTGTGCAGAAATGATGAAATTGCCAAACAACACTTCCACGAGACATGCTGAATCAGGCCCTATATCCCCAGAAGTGCAGGAGTGCTCCCCCAAAGGACAGTACGACTTGGGAGTATAGAAAAAAACTTTTCCCTTATAAAAAAAACCCAACATACTGTATTTGGATTTGTAAAACGAATATTGGCACACAGGCCATGGCAGGAGGCTGGCTACATTGCAGGGGATGGTAGTCTTCCCAATGTTTTTCTTTCTATTCCAGCCAGCTTAAAAATAACAGCGATCATTTAAATCACTAATAATAGAATAATGTATAAATAAAGGGTAGATCCAGACCTGGGCAGAACATTTCACTTTCAGTACATAGCAATTTCCGCAAAATAGTTTGACAAAATAATCTTTGCAAAACATCTCAGCCTCGGAAATGAGGAATAACGGAGGCGATTCAGGCTAAGTGCAACCTAAATGAACACACGCGGTTATTTATAAGCAGGAGCAGAGTAAATAGTCCGTGGTGAGAGAAGAAGGGAAGCTGTGAGCTGCTGGTCCTCCTGTCTCACATCTCAGAGGGGTTTATAGGCCTTGCTGTATTCTCTGGCTGTTCCTCACAAAAGCTATTTGTCACAGGCTAAATAGCCCCAGGCCCCGTGTAGACATATACATACGCTAGACTCAGTCTATTTTAACTAGGCCTCAGGGACTCTGCCACTGACCACTGAGCATTATGCCTAACATTAAACGCTGCAATTTCTTTTAATTGACTTTCCACAATACTGCTTGTTGGATATCACTTGAAGCCATCTCTGCCGTCAGTGCTTGCCCACTAATGACCTCCTTCAGACCCTAAACACACATGGACAAGACAATGCAAATCTAATTTGAGGGCTTGGCAAATCCAATAACTCAATTGCTACTGTACTAAAGTTCCATTTATCAATCTGTAATCTCACTAGTTTGATCCTGGAGTCAGGTCTTCTGCAGGGCAGGCGCGTGGGCAAAAAGGGCCTAATCGATTTACCAATGATTAAATCCACATTTGTAACACTTGTCATTATTAAACCTTCCATCTTCATTAGAGAGGTTTAACAGCTGCATTAAGGGTCAGAAACATAAATTATTTTTATCCCTGGAATCACAATGAAGCTTCTGTGGCAGATCGCTATATACCCAGCCGCTGTGAAGAAGGGGGCCGCTCATCACAAACACATTTTCCAATTAGAAGGACCTGCGAGTGACATAGAATATACAGGGTTTTCTTCTGTCATTGCTATTGCTGATCCCTGCTCTGACATTGGCGTGTATCAATGTAGGTTATTGTGAAAGGGTGGGTCCGTACATGTAGCCCCGCCCCTCCATACGGCGCTGAAATCCCATGTATAATCTCCTCAACCTGCCCGCTACACTGGGAAGTGGGTGTGATGCAGGATCTTCTGTGGGTGCGGGAGACTGCTCGTAAAAATGGGGAGAGTCAGAAAACTTTTTTACCTTTTACCCCAAAATATATTTAGATACGCCGACGTTACCCCCTTGATTTGAAAGGAAGGAAATCATATATTATTGTTCATATATACTGGTTATCACTGTTTATATGGCATTTCTGAGATACTGTATATATATATATATATATATATATATATATATATATATATACACACACCATATATAATTTTTATTTTTTTTATTATTTTCGATAATTATTTTTAGGCAATGAATGGGTTCACTAACACTTTCTCCCCAAAACACCAGAATGAATATAAGAAACATGGATGAAGGAGAAGGGGGACACACGACTTTTAGGAGACAGATGGTCACATCCTCACCTCAGTAATGTCAGTGGGAATTTCCCACTGTTATGTAGGCCACTGTCTGATCCTGCGGAACTCCGTCAGCCACAGAACACTTCAAGTTCTGTGTGTGGGTTGGCGGGCCTCTGGCGGAAGGACAGGACAGCGCAGGATGGGTGGGCGTGAGGGAGCGCGGTGTGACGTCACACCGCGGCCAGGAACACATCACGGGGCGGCCAGGAGCACAGCGCAGGGCGGGCAGGAGGGAGCGCGGTGTGATGTCAGCACGTCACATCGTGAGCTGGCCGGTGCTGTACGGGGCTGTGTCTCGGCAGCGCGACCGTCCATTACCCCCAGGAATTTAATTTTTACCCCATTTGGGGTAATTTACCCCTGTTCCCTGACCACTGCTTTAAACTAACACTAATACGCTACTGCAGACCCCAAAATGAACCCTAATATTGTAACCCTAAAGTGCAGACCAGATAGTCCATGTGGTTCTTATCTGGCGTCATATTCTATGTAACACTGCACATTAACAGGTATTTGAACAAGCAATGCAGCAGATGTTACTATACGATAACAGTAGTAGAGGAGCGGAGAATGGAGTGGGGCAAACATGGGCCCCTCTAGGTACCGGGAATTAAGAGGGCACCTCAACCACCTCCCTTAAAATAGCATGCCCTCGCCAACCACATTCTCCCTGCATATCTCCTGTAAGTAATCTGGACTGGACATCCTGACCCCCAAATCTGTGCTCTCTGCGACCCTGCTTATTAGAAATATTAGATTAGAATCCCTGGAACTGTTACCTCTATCTCTTACTGGACCTTACGCTCTTAAAAGATTGGGAAAGTATCCCAGACTTGTCTGACTGTCTCTAACCCTTTCTGTACCAATAAGGACTATTCTGGATGATAAAATGCATCGAGCACTTCCATAAGAGGGGTCACAAAACCAGAAAAGCTGAGCCTGTATATAAACTTATTTATGTGTTTTATTTTTCTTCGATGGATTAACTTTAGAAACACTACAATATGGTAGTCGCTTCCTGCTATTGTCCATGTATGATTTGAGCCAAAGAGAATAACTTTTGGAAGGTCATCTGGCACCCAAAGAAAGAAAAAAAAACAATGGATAAGCATAAATGAGGTTTTATTTGGTACACAGACCGGCACTTTATCGTTCAGTAGAAAACTCAAACACGTTACTTCCTTTATGTAAAACGGGATCCGGTCTGAAGATCGACAGTGTCTAGGTCGACAATGTTTAGGTCGACCACTATAGGTCGACAGTCACTAGGTCGACATGGATGGAAGGTCGACAGGGTTTCTAGGTCGACAGGTCTAAAGGTCGACATGAGTTTTTCACATTTTCTTTCTTTTTTTAAATTTTTTCATACTTAACGATCCACGTGGACTACGATTGGAACGGTAAAGTGTGCCGAGCGAAGCGGTAGCGGAGCGAAGGCACCATGCCCGAAGCACGGCGAGCGAAGCGAGCCATGCGAGGGGACGTGGTGCACTAATTTGGGATCCCGGTCACTCTACGGAGAAAACGACACCAAAAAAAAATAAAAATAAATCCTCATGTCGACCTTTAGACCTGTCGACCTAGCACATGTCGACCTAGAAACCCTGTCGACCTTCCATACATGTCGACCTAGTGACTGTCGACCTAAACATTGTCAGCCTAGACACTGTCGATTTGATGAACCACACCCATGTAAAACATACTGCACTATCCTTTACTTTCTCATTCACATAGCCATAAACTGGTTGGATTCTGATCCCTAATACACGTAAGGAAAAGACGCCAAGAAGTTGAAAGTCCACATATAAACTGGATTATTTATATTCTTTGGTACGTATGATTTAAGTACTTTTTGTATTTTTCTATATAAACCAGTGGTTCCCAAACTTTTTTGACTCATGGCACCCTAAAGTATCAGAATTATTTTCACGGCACCCCTCAGCCAAAAGTTTTTTATTGAGAAATTCAGAAAATATTAAATTCAGTAAATTATATTTATGTCATCTTTTAGGTTCGGTTATGTGGCGAGAGACCAGATTCACTTCTGTTTGTCCACTGGTTTTGTCTATTACATTGAACATATAAATAATCTGAATTGGTTCTGGACCCCCAATCCAGGACACCCCTGCTAGAGCCCGAGGCACCCCGGGGTGCAACGGCACACAGTTTGGGAACCATTGCTCTAAGCTACTACAGTAGGTGCTCTTCTTCCTGCCATCTTCCACTTCCTCATGTCTGTGCAGGATTCTGAGAGGGAGAACTGCAACTTTGACGTTCACCAAACAATCGTTACTGATTGATGGCCCACGGGCTACATATGGGCCGGTTAGATCTTTCTGTGGCTCCACTTTTACTGACACACTCCATACCGTTTATTTAATTGCATTAAGCCAGACACAGCAGCCCACCCTTAAAACTTTTTCAACTTTTGCTCACTTGCATCCACCAAGGCAACACAATACCCAGTCCGCTGTCAATGGATAATTGCTTGGGGTTATATTTTGTCAACATAGCCTAATTAATATCGTGCAACAAGACACCATCATTAGATGTAAAATTCGTTACCAAATTGCAGAGCTGATACAAACACTGATAATTTCTAAAGTCAATGAAACATAAAAGAAAAATAATTTTATTTAGTCCACACACCGCGCAACAAAAATAGCTCAATACAAAAATACAATTATACCCCCTACACAGCCAAGTAATTACTGTGTGTCATTACAAGAAGGCGGGTGAATTATCTTCATCAAACATCAATTTTTGCTCCACGGCTGAGCACATACAACAAAGCAAATTTGGATGAAAATAATGAGGCTAACGACGTGCGCTGTATTGTGAGGTAGGAGAGCAGAGTCTACCTGTATTGCCCTGTAATTTCCGCCCAATCTAAACGGATTGATGAAATGCTCGTTATAGCTGTATTCTACCATCTCGGAGGCCATTAAACAGGCCCTGTATCGCAGGCGGCCGAGAGGCCCAACAATGATACTCGAAATTTCGAGTGGGACAATGGCACAGCTGGCGGTGTTCTCCCTGATCAGCACACCAACTGTATTTTGCTAAGATTTCTCTTAAGTAGAACTAAACTCAACCACTGTACTTCATAAGGTATGACCAAGACACTACAGTCTTCCTGCACTAATGTGACAGGAGCCTCACACCCCTACCCTGTGCGGCGGCCCATTCAGCATTGTATGCTAGTCATGCGCAATTGCACACTCACAGTGTGCGTGGAACTACAGTACATGAGGTTATTCACACGCATGCCGAGATCTACGCACCTAGGAAACCGTACTGTCCCTTTCCATGTGCTTGGTCAAATAGCCATCATCATTATCAGCTATACCTGGTTCTAGAGATGTGTCTGTTATCAGATGGCTCTCTCTGTGTGCGCACAGCTCAGCGCAGCCTGCAAATCCCACCAAAACAATCTAGAATCACCCTCACTACACGTACCCGTTCAGGTGTAAGCAGAGATGGGACGGAGATGTGTATGAATGGCCTGAAGATGCGTGTACTTGGCTACGGAGCATAGACATCACAAGATCATCAGCAAAACAGACTGGTGTGCAAATCTGCACCAGCCCCAATAATATGATATACGATGTCCCTCCATGTGACCTCCAAACAGGACATATCCCAGAATACAATAGGCACTGGCACTCCATTTAAACTCACTTAAAGTCTGTGCACCATACGTTGTTTTGAACAGAGCAGTTAAGTATTGATCTCGGTAAGCGATAGCACGTGCGATAGACTTGCAGCATTCAGTGAACTCAATGGTTTGGCCGATGCTGTTATGGTGCTGGTAAGGATATGGAACGGGATTTGTGTAGAGAGACAAATTGCCACTGCAGCAAATCTGTTGGCAGTGACTTATACAGGAGTACAGGGCAAACATATTACGTATTTATTTCTAAATGTAAGAGATCTGACCTGATTTGAAATAAAGCTAATGTAACGGTTACCGTATATAATAGTACACAGCTAAAAAGTATAACTATAGTAAAAGTTCATAACACTGGGAATGGACTTATTGTTAGGAAATTAATCTTATAGGCTCACATATCAAGGCCAAGCTGTCACTCTTTATATCTATGTTTAAAACACACAAGATCAAATAGGCTGGACAGCTTGTGCAACTCAAACGCCATCTGCTGCACAGCCTCTTGGGATACCGGGGGGCGCATCTTCCTAAAGCAGGGTCGTGGTGTGTAGGTTTTCAAGATGTTCTGCAGCAGCTGTCTGCTGACATGCATAAAGATATATTTAAGCAAATGCAATTAAAACCACAAATAAAGTTAGTCTTTCCCAGTATCAGATATGGGATGAGCACTCATGAGATCTGGGACTGGATTAAAAGGCCTTACACACTGGGCGATAATTCTCAAAGATATGAACGATCTCGTTCATTAATGAACGAGATACTGTTCATATCTTTGAGTGTGGAGGCACCAGCGATAAATGATGTGCGGCCCCGCGCTCGTTCATCGCTGGTGCTCCCGTCGGCTGTGCATGCAGGCCAACATAGACGATCTCGGACATATTTGCCTGCACTTCTACGGAGCCGTGTGACAGGGGGAGTGAAGAAACTTCACTCCTCCTGTCACTGCCCCCCCCCCCCCCCCACCGCCGGGTTGCCCGTCGGCCGTATCCGCCGTCGGGCAGCTCGGCGGCGGATCGTTAAATGTGTAGGGCCCTTAACTAATTGGTGGCTTGCGAAAGCACTCCTGGAGTTGTATTTACGATTATTGAGGTATTACATTTTTGGTGGTCAAAAATGTATAGAATCTGCTGCTTGCAAAAGCCAAAGTTAGTAAACATTGGGGCAGATGTATTAACCTGGTGAAGGCATAAGGAAGTGATAAACCAGTGATATGTGCAAGGTGATAAAGGCACCAGCCAATCAGCTCCAATATGTAAATTAACAGTTAGGATCTGATTGGCTGGTGCCTTTATCACCTTGCACATATCACTGGTTTATCACTTCCTTATGCCTTCTCCAGGTTAATACATCTGCCCCTTAGCCCGTTGTGTTGGTAAGCCTCAAGTGACACAGGTCTGCCAACATGTAGCATCTTGATAGGCTATAATAACGTGCTAATTCTGGTAAGTGCATTGAGGTTATTCACCGGTTACATATATTTCACCATTGTGTGCTCATGTTGTTCATCTCAGTAGTTGAAGAAAAAACCCTGCAAGTAACGTGGCTTTTGGGGGTTGCTAATATCCCCATGCAACTGGGAGTGAATACATGAAAATATTATATTAAGTTATTTAACTCACCCCTTTCAATGGTCATATTCATAATGAAGAGAGAGATTGTACTTTAGATGTACAATCACTTACAGCTCCGTAGTGTGCATTTACTCGAAGTATAGGGAGTTCAGAAAGTCCCTCTGCAGTGAGCGATGCCTCTGGCTGCACATCTCCTCTGCAACCCATGGGAGGCAGCAAGAGGGACAACACTTCCAACAGTTAATGTAAATAAGTATAAATCAAATTCTCTTTTATGTCATGTAAATAATGGGGTCGATTCAATTCGGCAACAGATGAATAGCGCCGGGAATTAGCTCCCGACGCTATTCAATTCAGCTACTAGTTACCCGCAATTGTCGGGAATTCTTCTCTCACTTTCCAAATTCCCTGCATGTCTTCACAGCGCCTATTATTCCCGTTTACTATTAATGTACATACAATATACATAAAGAGGGTCCTGTAGTAACACATTGCTTTATTTTACCTGACTCATTATGAAGCTGACTTGAACGCCAAGCCATTGTTGCAGACAGATCTGATGAGTCCTTCTCATCTCAGCCACATCGGCTCTTATAACTGAGTGGGAGGAACTGGTCGGAAACTGCGCGTAGGCTAACGTCAATGAAGGCACAGATTGACAAATGCGTCTTAGGGGGACATTTACTAAGCAGTGATAAGAGTGGAGAAGTGAGCCAGTGGAGAAGTTGCCCATGACAACCAATCAGCATTGGCGTAACATTTATAATTTGCATACTATAAAAGTATACAGAGCAGCTGATTGGTTGCCATGGGCAACTTCTCCACTTTTATCACTGCTTAGTAAATGTCCCCTTTATTCTGAATACAGACGGAGATCTGCATTTATTTCCAAGCATGCAATGCGGCAGACGTGTCACTCTGAATCCGGCCTACCGCGCCTTTTTTGCCAGATCTTTTTATTATCAGACTTTTGCTTTGTTGGGCACAAATGAGCTCACAACTGTATCCAGATAACTAATCATTGTATCATAAATCAACTACAATAAGTAACACTGCACCATAATTTTGTCTTAAAAACTACATAAAAAAGGAAGAAAAAAATAATCCAATGTGTTTAGTAAAAGTTGCATGAGGGCTTATACATGTCAGTACATCACGGCAAGACAGAAATCTCTTCCAAGGGTACAACATTGTATTTTATTTATGTATTTTTTTTCCCATTTGACTTCTACAACGTATTGTAGAAGTAAAATATAAAGGTGGATTTATGAGCGCAACATACAGAATACAGGGACGTTGTCTGTGGAGGAATCAGTGCCTACGCTACGAAAGGACAGGCAGTGTCTGAGAGAGGATTATGCGGCTGAGAATGTTTCCACATCAATCCGACAGCTGGGACACTGACAAATCGTCCTCTTTGTCTCTTAATGATACTGGTGCAAAGCAGAAAATTGCCCCTAAGTTTTATAAGTCCATCTGCCTCCTTCTTCCAAAATGACTTGTCCGTATTAATACGGCCGTACGTGTCATGAAGTCCACATTATGGCCCCACAGAGCATTGCAGCCTCAAGAATACCAACATTCTCTATACAAGCGGTTTTATCGCCTCTGCTTTTAATGGGGCCTGTCGGACTTGATGCGGACACCACTAAATCTTCTTTATGTCATATGGTAATGGAGCCATTATCTTGCGACATGGCTGAGGCTTGTTGTGAGGAAATAGAGTGTGCACTGTCTGGGTCGGCATGGCCTGTTTTAGGGGGTAATTTCAAGTTGATCGCAGCAGCAAATTTGTTAGCAGTTGGGCAAAACCATGTGCACTGCAGGTGGGGTAGATATAACATTTGCAGAGAGAGTTAGATTTGGGTGGGTTATTTTGTTTCTGTGCAGGGTAAATACTGGCTGCTTTATTTTTACACTGCAATTTAGATTTCAGTTTGAACACACCACACCCAAATCTAACTCTCTCTGCACATGTTATATCTGCCCCCCCTGCAGTGCACATGGTTTTGCCCAACTGCTAACAAATTTGCTGCTGCGATCAACTCTGAATTAGGCCCTTAGGGGGTCATTCCGAGTTGATCGCTAGCTGCTTTCGTTCGCAGCGCAGCGCTCAGGCTAAAAAACTGCATTTTTGTGCATGCGTATGGGGTGCAATGCGCACGCGTGACGTACTTTCACAACAGCCGATGCAGTTTCACAGCAAAAAAGGATTTACCAAAAGGATAAAAGATTGGGCGCTTTTATGTACTGTCTCTCTAATGCTGCTGCTAAATACTTGGGATAGTCACACCCAAATTATATTACCAACACAAAAACACCAGGTAGCAGCGCTAATATAAAAATTACTTTGATAGAAGGATTGAGTAATAGTTGATATTGTTTAATAAACCATAAAAAAGCTTAACTGACATATATAAAACATGCGAAATAATATAAAAACCAAATAATTCAAAATTGTTAAAAGGGTCACAATAATAACTGCCTTTTCTGTGTGATCCGTTCCTGTTTAGTATAGACCGGAAAGCAGATGGGTGATAAGTTGACACCGGACTGACGGCGCAGTCCTACAATTAGA
This sequence comes from Pseudophryne corroboree, assembly GCF_028390025.1. Classification (NCBI taxonomy): domain Eukaryota; kingdom Metazoa; phylum Chordata; class Amphibia; order Anura; family Myobatrachidae; genus Pseudophryne; species Pseudophryne corroboree. The sequence continues at coordinate 430,821,002 of NC_086452.1, read as the reverse complement.
TGTAGGAGGCTATTTTGGTCACCATCTTTCAGAAATCTACTGCCTGTGTGTGCCCGGACCAGCACTGGACTTTCAATCTAGCAGAACTGTTGTGGTGATTTGCCAACAAACAGGACTACCACCAATCCTCGACATCCAAAGAGGACACCGCGATGCAGTGAGGACCCTCAATTGTGAACTTTCTCATGAGACAATCTTAAGGGACTACACCTCCAGCGGCCAAATGTGGTAAATGAAAGGCTTGAGATTCTGCAAGGGGAGGTGCAGAAATCCTGTCATGTGTCCATCACTTTCCGAGTATTAAACAGAGAAAAATAAAAATGTTAATAAAAAAACAAAAACAAAAAATTCAGGAAAAAAGTGTCTTAAAGTAATATTTTGGGAGAAATTCTAGGGAGAAACATTTAAACTTTCTGTACTCACAAAGGGGGAGATGTATCAAACCTTCATGAGAGATTAAGTGGAGAAGTTGCCCATAGCAACCGGTGAATAGATGACGTGCACATGCGTGCTGCGATTATTCAGTGGAGAGAGGGTACGCGGCAGCACATGGAGCGCTGGGCATGCCTCTAGCGTGACGGAAGCGGGAGGCGTGACTCGTGGGTACAGTGTTTCCCGCAAAGCCACAAGTTCAAAAGTACTTCTATTACATGCAGTACACCCCAAGTCCAATGAGATTCTCATCTGATAATATGTGTATTCAATCTCTACCTGGCCACTGATATGTACATGATAAAGAACAGGTTGCCTTATAAATTGAACTACTGCAGGTTTTCACAAAACATTGATCTAGAACAAACAATAGAGAGATAAAACTAAGTTAATGGAGTGCGTGTTGCTTGCTATGATCGGTATCCGGACTCCAGGTCGACAACAAAAAATGTCGACACACCTTAGGTCGACACCAATTGGTCGACACACCTTAGGTCGACATGGACAAAAGGTCGACATGAACAAGGTCGACATGGAAAAAGGTCGACATGAGTTTTTCACAATTTTTTTCTTTTTTGGAACCTTTTCATACTTAACGATCCACGTGGACTACGATTGGAACGGTAATCTGTGCCGAGCGAAGCGGTAGCGGAGCGAAGGCACCATGCCCGAAGCATGGCGAGCGAACGCGGTGCACTAATTGGGGTTTCCAGTCACTCTACGAAGAAAACGCCACCAAAAAAACATAAAAAACTCATGTCGACCTTTTTCCATGTCGACCTTGTTCCTGTCGACCTTTTCTCCATGTCGACCTTTTGTCCACGTCGACGTTTTTGTTGTCGACCCTGAGTCCCAGACCCCTATGACCCGCCCCACTATATCACCCAGTTTATGCATTGCTCCTCCGTACAGGGACATCAATAGCACAGTCACCACACACTGACATACTGGCCGCACAGAGACGGTTTCATGACTGAGATGTATATGTTTCTATCTAGTCGATTCCAGATTAGAAAGTGCCACAAAAGATAAGCCGTCTCCTTTATATACATAGCAGCTGTAAAACTCATATGCCTGGATGAGACAACAACCTCAGTATATTTAGCAAGGCTCAGACAGCCCTGGGAATACAGTGGGGTATGGCTGGATTTGCTGCGCCCGTAGCAAAGTACCGATTATTGGTACTGTGCACATGTGCGGGACCCGTTCTACGCATGCGCGAATGAGTCTTGCAACAACGGACGCAGGACGGCATCAGATTGTCAGAGATTGACAGTCTGATGCTGTTTGGGGAAGCGACGGCCTTTGCTTCTACAAACGCAGGCGCGTCGCTGCCGTCGCAGAGGAGGGAAGAGTCCAGGATCTTCATCATAGGAAGGACATTTCCTGGCCTCTAGGTAGCAGCTGCAGCGGCTGGCTTGCGTGACTTCATCGGTCACACAGCAGGCCAATGGTACGGGGCAAGATCCGATACTGCATTACCATATTAGTGCTATCGCTGCTGCTTCCATATAAACGACAACGATAGCAACTCCAACCACATCTAAATGATGTCTAACGAGCGTAGGCAGGGGCAGATCGGCCATTGGCCTCACCAGGAACACAATGTAGTTAGTAAAAGTTGCAGGAGGCCACAAAGAAGCCAACAAATGCCATCTGATGGTGGAAAAGCAAGTGAATAGTAATATACGGCCTGACTCTCATGTATTAGTGAACAGAGGTCTGGGTTCCCCCAGCAGCGGTCACTAGAGATCCAAATTCTCAATAGAGTAGAATTTACCTGTGATTTGAGCCAATTCATTTAGCTGTAATGAAAAATACCAACAGAAACATCATCTCTCACATTATATATATTACAGGGAAGGTTTATATTCTCTCGGCTATTACACTAGAACAAAAATAAAGTTTTATGAGATGGCTTTATTGCCAGAAAATGTAATAAAAGTTATCTGTGGAATTAAATGTTCTGACATTTTCCTGAGGCAAATAAAAATACCCTATTTTTTACAGGGAACATTTGGCATCCAGAGAACACACGAGATTCTCCCGCATCAAAATAACATAAAAGGAGAGAAATGTGAATAAATTAAAGAACCCCATATATTTATTAGACAATATTATATTATCCAATCATCATTCGATATGACAGAAATCTGATTCCCGCTCCCAAGTAGATTTATAATTAAGCATTAATCCCTTCTGTTATAGTGACTCCAACACCGATCTTGGGGTTTATTCATGAAGCAGTGAAAAAGGAGTGGAGAAGTGAGCCAGTGGAGAAGTTGCCCATGGCAACCAATCAGCTCTTACATATAAATTTAATAGAATGCACTAAATGGTGCCACCTGAGAGAGCTTACATTCTAGACGATAATAATAATGTTATTTATATAGAAGGATTCGTTATGAAATATCGGCGGTCAGGAGACAGGCGGAATCCGGGCAGCGAGTGCAGCTCGCCACACTATTATATTCCCCCTCGGGTGGTGTCGTGGACTACCACCCGAGTGGGAATACAGTGCTTCTGTCGGGATTACGACCGCCAGCACCTCACCGGCTGTCATAGTAACACAGTTTCTGAGTTGAAAAAAGATAATTTGTCCATCGAGTTCAACCTGTTAGTGATCTCCTACACTGTAATATTTTTAGGACTTATGGGTCTATTTACTAAGCCTTGGATGGATATAAGTGGAGGAGATAAAGTACCAGCCAATCAGCTCCTAACTGCCATGTCACAGGCTGTGTTTGAAAAAATTCAGTTAGGAGCTGATTAACTGGTACTTTATCTCCATCTAAGGCTTAGTAAATTGACCCCTAAATTTTAACTGCGGTGAATGTTTAGCTGTTATGTCTATTCCTTTTTTTTTTTTTTACTATTGTGCATGATTTACCCACCATAACCCTGACCGCCTAGATCCCGACAGCCAGTAAATTAACCGCATCCCATATAGCACTTTTCTTACTCAAAGTGCTTTACATTTATCTTTACAGCACAAAATATAAAACAAGCTTAACAGTGTATATTAGTGAAATGCTGAGTAAACTGGAAAGTCTTGGGTCTATTTTTGAAGGATTCTAGAGTGGGGGCCTCTTGAACTGTGCGGAGAAGAGAGATCCATAGAGTCAGAGCCACACAGCTAAAAGCTCGACCCCCAGATGAATTACAGGGGATTCTAGGTACTGCTAATAGTCCTTCATCCACAGATCACAATAATCGAGTGGGGTGGTATGGAATCAGAAACTGTTTCAGGTACCTAGGGTCATGGTCGTTTAGGGCTTTGCAAGTCAGTAAGCCAGGAGAGAGGATGCAGAGCCAATTGAAGCTAGATTTGCAGACCGGTGCAGCAGATGGAGAGCACTGAGAGAAGAAGATTAGGCATTTAGGCATTTGTGGCTGCAACTCGCAGGTTATTAAATAAAGGCCTATATGTGACGCTTCAAATCCAGTGCATTTACAATGAGAGAGGCGCCTGTTTTGCTCTTTTCTACATGGCTTCAGTACAGCATTTTCCAGTAAGACCAGTAACTTCGCTCTTTCAGTGTTCACTTCTCTGATTCTACCTCCTCTTCTCTACCTCTCTCAGTTGGAGTACCACAAGGCTCAGTCTTAGGTCCTCTGCTGTTCTCAATCTATACCTCCTCTCTTGGTAAACTAATCAGCTCCTTCGGATTTCAGTATAATTTGTAAGCAGATGATACTCAAATCTACCTATCCTCCCCAGATTTATCACCATCTGTATTGGCTGGTGTCACTGGATGCCTTTCTGCCTTTTCATCTTGGATGACATCTCGCCACCTCAAACTCAACATTTCCAAAACAGAATTAATTATTTTCCCACCAGCCATGAGTAGTTACCAACCTGAAATCTCCATAACTGTTGACAATGCGACTATCCACCCTACACCACAAGCTCGCTGCCTAGGTGTCACCCTTGACTCTGATCTGTCCTTTGTTCCACACATTCAAACTGTCTCTAAATCATGTTACATGCACCTTAAAAACATATCCAAAATACGCCCTTATCTTACACAAGACACTGCAAAAATTCTAATCCATGCTCTCATCATCTCCCGCATTGATTATTGTAATAGTCTTACTGGTCTTCCCAAACATAGGCTCTCACCACTACAATCCATTTTAAATGCAGCTGTGAGGCTAATCTTCCTCGCTAGACGTTCTTCGTCTGCTGATCCGCTCTGTCAGTCCCTCCACTGGTTACCGGTATTCTACCGTGTTAAATATAAAATACTTTTACTTGCATACAAAGCTATTAACCAAACTGCACCATCATACAGTACATCTCCTCACTCATCTAAAAATATCTCCCTACCAGACCATTCCGCTCTGCACAAGATCTGCGTCTCTCATCCACATGTATTACCTGTTCCCACTCAAAATTAGAGGACTTTACCCGGGCTTCACCTACTCTGTGGAATGCCCTCCCATGCACAATAAGACTCTCCTCTAGTCTCCAAACCTTTAAACGTTCCCTGAAAACTCATCTTTTCAGACAAGCCTATCAAATTCCAGACCCACCCACATAACCTTCAATGCTTTCCTATCTAATTACATCCCCTCTGTACAGTATACATAACCTCACATTTTGTCTTCCAACATTGCGGGGTGATCATATCATACAACCCATTAAGAACCCAGCAATCTGGTGGACCATTATGTAACAGGTAGCATCTATCCTTGTGTATCAATGCCTATTTCCCTATAGATTGTAAGCTTGCGAGCAGGGCCTTCCTACCTCTATGTCTGTCTGTCTTTGCCCAGTTTTGTTCTATTACTGTTGTTCTAATTGTAAAGCGCAACGGAATATGCTGCGCTATGTAAGAAACTGCTAATAAATAAATAATAAATAACTTAGGGTCCTTCCTGGGTGGGATCCGGCATTGGCAGCTGCTGCAGGCTTCCCCGACCCGGTAATACGCCGGGCGGGTTGCCATAGCAGCGGGGGGTGGAGCCGGCTGCGAGGGTGGAGGCGGCGCTGGGAGATGAGATCATCTCCGCGCCGCCTCTCCCTGCTGTAGTAAATGGGTCCTGGGACGCATCGACCCGGGAGCCCGTTTACGCAGCCACTGACCCGGTATTCAACCCGGGTATAACACTGCTTTATTCCCGGGTTGAATTGCCGGGTCAGGTGACCCGCGATTTCGGCTATGTCCCTTTTACACCGCACGCTGACCCGTGTCGACCCGGCAATATGCTGGGACGATACCGGGTTATTTGTGCGGTGTGAAAGGGGTATTACAAATATGGAATAAATAAGATTTCCTTGCAGAACAGTCTATAAGATAAATTATATTTTCATGCTAGGTAATCCTCCAACTTCGTAATATACTGAAGGGTTTTCCAGAAACAAAAAGAACGGCTTATCCAGCTGTGCAGGAATGAGCAGATATGCAGAAGAAGCCGCATTCTAATTAGACAAATCAAATTATTGTGTAAGGATGTGCAATGAAGGGTGAAAAATCTGATTATTTCTTCCCATCCAGGGTAAATGTGATGTCTAATGAATTTGCAACACCAGGTAAATTGGTACCTGTGTTCCCAGCCTACACCATAATGAGATTATCAGCCGGCACCTGACAGACAATGCACAGTGTCTGCTACATTATGCAGATCCCACGCTGCATTCCACACATCACGGCCTCCGTAATAACCAATCCCGATGATACCATCGAGTCATTTCCCAATTCTTCATGGGATGTTCAGACAAACATTAATCTGTGGCTTTGAATCATACTGTATGTGCCCGCGTTTCAGTACAATAAGAGCATGGCGCACAAGTGGGTTCTCCGTTATGGCCCCTGCACCATGGTACTGTCAATGCTTTATGCATGAACCAAGAGCTTTAACTATCCGTACCTTGGCGAGTTCGGCTATATAAATAACACACAGTTAAATGTCCTTTAAGTTTTAAAACAAACAAGGGCCCTCATTCCGAGTTGTTCACTCGTTAGTTTTTTTCGCAATGGAGCGATTAGTCGCAAACTGCGCATGCGCAATGTTCGCAGTGCGCCTGCGCCAAGTAAATTTGCTAAAACATTTGGTATTTTACTCACAGCCTAACGAAGAAATTTCTTCGTTCTGGTGATCGGAGTGTGAGTGACAGGAAGTGGGTGTTTCTGGGCGGAAACTGGACGTTTTATGGGTGTGTGCGAAAAAACGCTTGCATTTCTGGGAAAAACGCGGGAGTGTCTGAAGAAACGGGGGAGTGTCTGGGAGAACGCAGGGTGTGTTTGTGACGTCAAACCAGGAACGAAACTGACTGAACTGATCGCAGTGGAGGAGTAAGTCTGGAGCTACTCAGAAACTGCTAAGAAATTTCTATTCGCAATTCTGCCAATCTTTCGTTCGCAATTCTGCTAAGCTAAGATACACTCCCAGTAGGCGGCGGCTTAGCGTGTGCAATGCTGCAAAAAGCAGCTAGCGAGCGAACAACTCGGAATGAGGGCCAATATTAAAGAGCAGAACACTACATCAGAGTTTCTGGCTTCCAAGCAGTTATGGAGCTACAAATCCCAGCATGCTTCAAGTTGAGTTAGTCCACCTTGCCAGCACAAATTAGCCAGTACATGAATACACCGTAGTTTACAGAGCTTAAATACTCTGTGCTGATGTGTCTCTCTAAATCTATATATTTTTATTTTGTTTTTTCTTTAACCAAACCTAATAAGGTTTCCCATGCCTGATAGATACTGGAGGTCAGCGATAGCAACATAATCAAGAGGAATTACATCAACTCAAAACAATCAATAAACTATGTTGTAATTAGTAATGAAAAACAGGAAAGTAGCCGGAGAGACGATGTATCTAGTTAATAACTCATTAATGATATTTAGAAAAATATATATACATAAGAAAAACCGTGTACTGTAATAGAAATTGAATAGTGTGGTGAACCATACTGGAATAAAACACTGTTAATGCCTTCTTACATTGTCTTCTTTATTCATCAGAGGAACATTACTGCCACCTACTGGCAACCAGAAGAACTATCTTACACTTGTAATTCCTTCCACTTTCCACAATGCAGTATAATAATTAGACAACAGATGGTAAAACTGTAACAAGTCTAGTTATACATCAAGTACTGGAGACAAAATATAAATCATTGCAGCCGAGCTTTATACACATAATGTGCTCTTATTGCCTACAATGCACTGGAGCCAGGGAGGCATAACTGAGCCTCTTAACCCCTTTGATACCGGGGTATCCTGAAGTATGCTGGATGTTTGTTTTGTAAAAACACAGTTTAAGGGTTAATAAAGTATTTCACAAGTTATTCCAGTTTTAGGAATTTCCAGCATTTACAAATGTGTGCAAAACTTACATAACTTACTAATGACATCAACTAGGGCACTACAGAACCCTTGTGGCGCCATATAGATAAAAGATAATGTTAATAATTTATGGGTACCAGCCTTATTATAGACTAAACCAATATGTATGTGAATGTGACCTGGCGATTTCCTGGTTGAGTCTCAGTGATGTCATTGATTCTTGGTCCAGCCGACAGAGCCAGTGCCAGTGTCTTATGTAATCAGATATAAGGATTCCGATTGTCCAAGAGCAAATAACACTCCTATTAATACCTCCCACATAGTACAAAGCTCAATATCTTAAGGTGGCGACACAAGGAGCAATCAGGTTGGGGACTTTGGTCATTTTCAAGCTGGGTCCAAAAATAGCCGATGGTAAACCGATGGTATGAGCGCACGTAACTTCGGTTTACGTACATCTCCGATGATTACAGTCACTGTTTGGGGGTGCCGACAGAAAGTGTTTCCCAAAACGTAAAGCTTGTACCTTTTTTACCTTGTATTTCATATTTTGTATTCAACCACTGCAATCATTGTAGGCTGCCTCCTCTGTACAGTGGATTCCTGCTAATGTAAAGCGCTCTGAGTCCTATTGGTGATAAGTCCATTATTATTATTATAATTATTATCACTACCTCATTGGCCAATGAATACAAGGGACGGGATGTAATGAAGTCTGAGTTCGGCGGCCGTGTGGGTACCCGGCCAAACTCTGACTTTTTTCAAAGGGGCAATCATTTTACAAGGCATGTTTTAGCCTTGTACATGATTGCCTCTTTAAAAAAAATAAAAAAATAAAAATCCAAATTCATCCGGTAACCCGCACGGCCGCAGAACTCGGACTTCATTACATCCCAGAAAATATCTATTTGTCTACATTAACAGGGTCCTACATAAAATACAGTACGCTACTCTTCTCCGAGGGTCCCAGTTGCACCAGGCGTCTCACGCTATATTGCATAGGGTATCCGGTCTCTAGGTCGACAAGACTTAGGTCGACAGTGTCTAGGTCGACCACTATTGGTCAACAGTAAGTAGGTCGACATGGATTCTAGGCCGACATGATAAAAGGTCTGCATGAGAAAGGGTCGACATGAGATTCTAAAAATTTTTCATTTTTTTGAACTTTTTTTATACTTTACAATCCACATGAACTACAATTGGGAAGGGTGACCTGTGCCGAGTTAGTGTTCACGCTAGGCTGTTTTAGCAGGGCACCGCGCCCTGCCCGATTTTTTAAGGACGAAACCCGCCCTTTCTGCGGCGCCCTGCTAGAACAGCCGCTCGCTTCCTGCCCTCCCAGTGTGTAAAGATGCCGTGCGCATGCTTCCATGCGCTGCCGGCCGCCCACGCCCCCTGTTTTATCATCTGTGGGCTGAATCGCCCACTTTTATTACGTGATATGATCACGCCCCTATTTTGCATGGCCACGCCCCTTTTTTGGGCCGCAGCAGCTTCGCAGCGCACGCACACGCTTGTGCCCCTCACAGTCCGGCGCCCTGCCCTGCAAAATCCTAGAGTGAACACTACGAGTGCAGCAGTAGCGGAGTGAGGCACCTTGCCCGAAGCATGGCGAGTGAAGCGAGCCATCCGAGGAGACGCGGTGCACTGATTGGGGTTCCCGGTCACTTTACGAAGAAAACGACACCAAAAAAAGTTAAAAACCTCATGTCGACCTAGTACATGTCAACTTAAGAGTCCCTGTTGACCTAGAACCCATGTCGACCTACTTACTGTCGACCAATAGTGGTCGACCTAGACACTGTCGACATAACTCTTTTTGACCCTCCATACCACACCCAGTAAGTGAGGACATATTGGTATTATTATTACTCATCAATATTTATTGCTGTCCATAAGGTGACTACCGTCATGCATGTAAAAAAAAAAAGGTCAGAAATAAGAAACTATAGCACACAAAGCACATGTAACAGGTTTAGCTCAATGCTGGCTGCACAGATGTTTCATTTGCGGTTAGTTGTGTGTAGCTGACCAAACATTTTAACATAACTTAATACCGCTGCCCTAAAACTTGCATAGGGGGTAATTCAATTGTGCCGCGTGCCCCCTGCTGGGCGTCTATACAAATGGACATCTATTCAATTGTTTCTCCAGTCAGAAGCCAATTAGCATTAACGTGTCTGAAAGCTCCGGGTTTAGCTGCGCAAAGCAGCTAAACCAGTCTAAAAATTTAGTTTGGGTGTCTAAAGTCCAGGTAAGTGCCCAAACTACAGACTTTTCACACTTTTTTTCCTTTTACCTCCGGGGGCTGCAAGAAATAAATGTCTGCTGCAGCTAATGGGCGTCTGATCGGAGCAACAACTGAATAGCTCCGATAGACGCCTATTCATATAGAAGCCCAGCAGGGGGAGCGCAGCACAACTGAATCGCTCCCAAAGTGTATGTTCTACTAACAACACTGCTAACGTCTTATGCGCCACGCTTTTAATTAAATAGCCAGATTGCAACCATAGTTTTGGTGCAAGCCAGGAAAGTATAGATAGGGCGGCATCAAAGCCCCCATGCAGTATCCCTTCACCAACATTATGGTCACTAGGATTTCCAGTGTAGAAAGTTCGTGACTCTGCGCACCGAGTATACCTGTTCGGGCTAGCTGCAGCACTTAGGTGACTAACCTATAGACAGTAATTGGTGATTGAATGCTGCGCTCGGCCCTATTCGTTTAGCGCCGGGAACAGCGGGGGGGACGGTCAGCGGTTCATTGAGCCGCGACTGTTCTCCATCCCCCGTGCAGACGTTTCTTGCCTCCACGGCTGACTGACACCTGGTGAGCGTCCGTACACTGACGCGTCACTGGAGTTCAGGGCCGGGGTGGCTCGATCAGTCCCCCGTCCAGACAGTTCGTGCTTCAGCGGCTGACTGAGATCCGGCGAGCGTCCGTCCACCGACGCGCCGCCGGAGTTCAGAGCCGAGGCAGCCTGACTAGTCCCCGGGGGGGTAGTTTGACAGACCCTATCCGTACGGCGGGGAACACGGCGAGCGTCGCACACAGCCGCTGCCGTGATACACTCCCTGCCGAGACAGGTCCCTGCTTACACAGCACACGATCACCCAGGGAGTGCTGGTGAACCGGCGCCCTGCAGGGGAACGGGGCTGCAATAGGGCGGACCAGTCCCGAGGGTATTGCTCCCAACACACACCCGGTCAATACCCACCGAATACCGTGAAGAACTACTCCCATAAGGTATACCTAAGTGCAAGTAGCTACTCGGACGAGCGGGACGCCGCCGTCCGAAGGACATTCAAGACTGTGTTTCCCTTAGTCTCTTTGGTCACTCACCAAGGGTCAGGTACCGTTCACATTACCGTGTTGACCAGGGGGTTATTATCACTTGTTGCGGGACATTATACTCTAATTTACTTTACTTTTAATTTATTTGCAGGATTAACTGCATTTAATCCTTATGTTACTTATATTTCTCATTTGTTTGGAAGATCTATGTTATTAATTACTTTTTGAATTGATCAGTAAAAGATATATTACCTATATTGTGCAAGGTTCATATTTCTACATATTGGTCATTTTCTTATTGTATATACAGGAGACACCCACACAACGAATAGGGCCGAGCTCAGCATTCAATCACCAAGGATTTCCAGTGTGCTTTATTCCCCAGTTACTCTGGGAGTCCAGGGACAGTATGCAATGTCACCATTATTCCCCAACATTCCCCAATTTCCCACAATCAGTAGCCAGGACAGGAACAGATTCCCAGTGAGAAGCAGCGATAGGGATTGTTCTGTACAAGTACTGTATTAGCACTTTACGACTGACTCAGCCTTCACGTTAACCCATTACAGCAAATGGCCACCAGGTGGCAGCCTGATAATAATGTTTTAACATACTTCTTGCCATTGGGTGTGTGTTAATATCTCTTAACCAAACACAGAACTAGAATTAGAGATGAAATAAAAGCTTGCCATATGGTAATAACAAAAAAAAAAAAAAAAAAAAAGCAAGTTTCTTCCGTCTGCCAAGAATCATAGAATATATAGTGCTTATCAGTTAGATGGTATAACAATAGCCTTCAGCACAGAGTTCTAATACGGTGGAATAATGGTGACCTATTGTCCTTTACATCTGCAACCAATCAAATCCATAACTGTCCTATTTCTGGGTCACAGAAGCTTTGTGCCTAGTACCTCAGTGATGTCACTGTGTCAGCGAGATGGTAGGTTGCAGACAATTTGCTATTTAGACTTATTGGTCTTATAATTGTATAGAATTTCCAAAAATGCTCTCCATATGTATTAGAGGATGGGTCTGAAGCTGTCATTCGCCCATATGACGTCTCCAGGAGAATCAGCTAACAAAAGGGTAAAAGATAATAGAATAAAAAATAAATTAGGTTTATTAATGTATAGTCACGAAAAAAAACAACAACTATCAGTCCCCTTCCCCTTTGAACACTGGTAACATGCTATACTATTGTGTAACTGATTGCTGATATCACTGTATTCATGCACAGCAGCAATATTACTAGAAATGGGAGGGGCAGATTTGTTCAGCCAATTAGAAGTGGTTGCTGTAACAATCCGTTCTTAATTTGCCGTAGGAGTAAGGCTGATCGCATGACTCTGAATGAGCCCCAATTTGTTTTATAGTTCTGTTACTAAAGTGTCAAATTTGTTTACCTAATATTGCAGTTTATTTATTGTTTCTTTTTTAAATATTTACACCAAACATAAGTAAATGTTATGTTGTTAAATGTTACAGATTTCCTTTTTTTATATTTTGTACTTGTCTCGTGTTGAAATGTAATTCGACATGCTCCTTGCTACTTAAGTTATTAATTACTCAGTACGATTATGGACTATGGGGGTCATTCCGAGTTGATCGCTAGCTGCATTCGTTCGCTGTGCAGTGATGAGGCAAAAACTGCACTTCTGCGCATGCGGCGCAATGCGCACACGCGCAACGTACTCTTACAACGGCCGATGTAGTTTCACACAAGGTGTAGCGAAGCTTTTCAGTCGCACTGCTGACCGCAGAGTTATTGACATGAAGTGGGCGTTTCTGGGTGTGAACTGACCGTTTTCAGGGAGTGTTTGAAAAAACGCAGGCGTGCCAGGAAAAACGCAGGCGTGGCTGGGAGAACGCAGGGCGTGTTTGTGACGTCAAAACAGGAACTGAATAGTCTGAAGTCATCGCAAGCGCCGAGTAGGTTTTGAGCTACTCTAAAACTGCACAAAAATTTTTTGTAGCCGCTCTGCGATCCTTTCGTTCACACTTCTGCTAAGCTTAGATACACTCCCAGAGGGCGGCAGTATAGCGTTTGCACGGCTGCTAAAAACTGCTAGCGAGCGAACAACTCGGAATGACCCCCTATATTGTGTGTGTATTGTGCAGTTTCCCTATTATCGGGAACTGTGCTGAGGATCGCATAAGCGATCCAACCTGAATAACCCCAATACTACCAGCTTAGTGAGATTTTGTTTGGAACACATTTGAATAGACCCCTTAGTGCTTGCCGGCTGAGACCTGATTTACATGAGGCCCATTATTTTGAAACGAGGCAATTTTCAAGCATATTCAAAATATGTTTTGTTAAAAAAAAATAGTGTTCAGTGGCCGCAGCAGCAGCAAGCAAGCATCCAAATGAATTACTTAGGTGGCACTAATCTAAATCTGGGTACACATATTACTGATCTCTAGCCTGATTGGATTAAATGCTCCTGATTAACTGAGTAGTGTGTACCCAGATTGGCCCTCCGTGACCCCTTTCGCAACTCACTCACCATTGAATGATTTTTCCAGCCTGTGCAGCCCAGGACTTACTCCGGGTGGTCTTCAGTATGCCGCCGGCCGGGATACCGGTGACCAGCATACCGGCGCCAGGATCCCAACCGCCGGCATGCCGACACATTCTTCCTCTTGGGGGTCCACGACTCCCCTGTAGGGAGAATAAATAGAGCTGCACGCGTAGCGCGCCACCGTGCCTGCAAAGGGCTCATTAGCGCTTGCCCAGCTGTCAGTATGCTGGCCCCCGGGATCCCAGCCGCCGGCCACTCATACTACACCCCTTACTCCTACAGTGCGATACAAACAGGCTGATGGGGCCGGAGCTGACGTCACACACCCTCCCAGGAAGGTCTGCGTTTTTCCTGACACTCCCAGAAAACGGCCAGTTACCACCCTCAAACGCCGGCTTCCTGTCAATCACCTTGCGTACGCCTAGCAATCGAAATTTTTGCACCATTCTTTTGCAGTTTGGCCTTGCGCCTGCGCATTGCGTTCCATATGCAGTCGTTCGATAATCACCCGTCATGCGAAATCGCACAACAGTGACCAGTCTGATTTAGGCCATAGTAATAAGGTTTTCAGAAGGCAACCTAGCACTATGGCATATGTTGCCGTTAGTTACTGCCCTATTATAATCTATGCTTCAGACAAGCTTTTGCCCTGGGGTGCGTGGTTTCTATATGCAATCTGTAATAAATAGTGACACGTCTGAGAAAGGAAGCCATTCAGACTGCATTACAGACTAGTTATAAGTCGATTCAGGACAAATGAACAAGTATAAATCACTAATTTCACATACGGACACATACGACCCCAGCACACTCAGCCCCCGCCAAGCTCAGCACCTATAAAGATGTCTACCAACTCTAATTACACAGTAGAGGGTTTTTATTTATTTATTATTGAAGACAAAGGTAAGAGAAGGGGGTAATTTACTATTAGGACATGTAATTGTGTAACTATGGACGCTTGAGGTATGAGGATGCATTTAAACCATTCCTTGGAGCTTATTAAAACTCCAGCAGAACAGCTCTGCAATGCGTCCATAAGCCGGGTCAGCCGTTCTTCTCTGGAGACAGGAAACACCTGGATCTTTCTGCTGCGGCGTTACCAGAAACAGAACGTTCTAGAATATTTCACTCTGAGCAGCTATTACATGCTGGCCTTGGAGAGAAGATGAACATTCAAGATGGCGGCCTAAACAAGGTGTCCGCGGGCCAGTACTCAATGTCATTAAATAACATGGAGCGTTCCATGAGAGAAAGACAAACATCAGTGTATAAGTGAGGTATGCAGAAAGAGGAAGAATCCCCGCAACAGGGCACCTGTGATTAATGCACGTTTATGAAACAACGCTATACCCCATGGTAAACACTTGCTCCACCCACTCTCAGAAGACGTCTCTGCAAACTAGAGGTGCACTTAGGTGTAGGCAGAGGCTGGAAATTCTCCAAAGATATCCTGTACTATTCAAAAAAGTAATAGTCACCTCTAAGAAAATCTTCCTACCATCTTGGAACAAATATTTTAAACTCATTGATGTCTGCTGATCTAGCTCTGACCTGATGCAAAGTTCGCGCCTATCTGCGGAGTGGAAATGACCGTGCAGCTGCCGACACAGCAAGGAACTATACTAAAGCTTCTTCTCCGTCCCTTCAGCCTCATTGTTTCCTTTATAAAAGGAAACCTTATTTCCCCTAAGCAAATCTCACAGTACATCTACTCCTGCTTAGCAATGAGCTCTCACACTCCGCTACCCCTCTGCCATGTAGGCAGCCATCTTTATCTCACTGGGAATCAATGACATTACTGCATAAGAGGTCAGATCAGTGTAGCTATGGAAGCAAATGAGGATTTCTGAGGTGAATTTCTATAATGCAGCTGCTACCACAGTATATAAGTGATGGGCACAGTGGAACCTGTTTTAGGAGACTGTGGGTTGAATGTAACAGCCTGTAAGTAGCGGCAAGTGGCGAGATATCTGCGATTTAGTCACCAGATTTAAAGCAGTAATTTATACTAAAAAAACAGGCAAAATTGGTAGTAAAACACTAGAGATAATACTGACTAGCACATGGCAGCCAATATTGGACTAATTACTGATTTGTTTTTATGAAGCCGGCATCTATATACCATCCAGCGCGAGGCTCCCGGTGTGATTAAGACGCTGTGAGAGAGATAGAGGACTGTGGGGTATATTCAATTGGTGTCGAAAACTGCAGTCAGTTGAAAAGACGTCAGTTTTCGACTTTTTAAGGTCGAAATGTGATTCGACCTATTCAATGCTTTTCGACAAGTCGAGGAATTCGACTTGTTGAAAAGCACGTGGATCGGCGGAATAGCTGCCGATCCACAGCTTATGTAGACCCTTTTCGACCATTCTCAGTCCGACATAAAAAAATGTCGTACTGAGATATGGGACCCGAGCGGAGGAGAGGGGGGGGCGCAGGGAGACGGGGGAACATCCGCGGGCATACAGGGGAGATCAGCGCTACCGTAGCGCTGCAGGAGGATGTCACACAGCCGCGCCGCTCACGGCAGCTTCCACCTGGCTCCAGCAAGTGAGGTCACGCTTGCTGGAGCCGGGTGGACATTTCTGTGAGGTCGGGCGGCTGTGTGACATCCTCCTGCAGCGCTACTGTAGCGCTGATCTCTGCCGGCGGCTGTCCCCGCTGGTCTCCCCACAGTTCGCCCCCCTTCTCCTCCTCTGCGTCCCTCATCTCAGTTCGACTTGAAAAAGTCGAATTGAGATGAGATTGAATAGGGGTTGTCGGATCCATTCCGACAAATACATGTCGGACTGGATCCGACTTTAATTGAATATACCCCTGTGTTGTTATTTCACTTTCGCAGCTTATTCACATCACAGATGCAGCCAATCATCATTCACAGCGCACTGCTGATGCTGGGCTTTATCCGCACAGGAATGAGGGGTCTATAGGGGTCTAGTCATGAAGCAGTGAAAAGAATGAAGAATTGAGTCAGTGGAGAAGTTGCCCATGGCAGCCAATCAGCTGCTCTGTATAAATTTATAGTACACAAACTATAAATGTTACTTCAATGCTGATTGGTTGCCATGGGCAACTTTGCACTTTTTTAATTGCTTCATGCATAGACTCCAGACTAAGGTGTACATTTACTAAGCAGTGATAAGAGCGGAGAAGTGAGCCAGTGGAGATATTTCCCCATCAACCAATCAGCAGCTCTGTATCATTTTATAGTATGCAAATTATAGATGTTACGTCAGTGCTGATTGGTTGCCATGGGCAACTTCTCCACTGGCTCACTTCTCTGCTCTTATCACTGCTTAGTAAATGTACCCCTAAGCCTTGGAGGGAGATAAAGTGGACGTAGATAAAGTGCCAGCCAGCCAGCCCCTAAATGGCATTTTTCAAACCCAGCCTGTGACATGGCAGTTAGGAGCTGATTGGCTGACAGGACTTTTATTAAAGGCAAAACCAAGCGTGCTTAAAATTAAGCTTCAAAAAAAACAAAAAAAAACCGGCAGCTTGATAAATACACCCCATGGCTTCTTAGCAATTCATTACAACTGGGCAACAATAGCCCCAAAGTATTTTCTTTACATTTAATTTTGAAGAATGAAACCACTTATGTCACTTTATTACACTTGTGATGAACTTTGATATACGTGACCGGACAAAGCCGCCCAATTCTTTTACTGCATATTAGTAACTATTGGAATAAATGTCACATGTGGCTGCGCTATCGGCTGCACACCTTGTTCTTGTCTATGCTTTGTTACGGCAACATTATTCCGCCCAGGTGCCTGGCTGTCCCCTTGTGATTATCCGGCTGCGATTGCGATCTTAATGGGTCTGTCCTGCAGACTCTGCCGCTTGTTGACAAGGTAGCTGTGTACACAGACATCCCTCCTCTGTGTTGTTTTCAGGTAGCAGTGTTAGTATGAGCGGGGTTAGTAATCCTGACAGAGGATTGTCCTCTACCATAAAGTGCTGCAGTTAAAGGTAATGATAAACCAGACGCAGTTACACACACTGGTGTGCATGTTTATGGGTAAAGTTAATATGTAACATGGAATTCTCTTTTAAGAAGGCTACAGAATGGTCCAAATGTCTTGGCCTAAGCAAATTATTTACAGGTCCCCAGTAGGTATGAGAACAATGGCAACAACACACAGTGGTGGTGAATGTTGCTGATCCCCTTATTGCAGTTTCCATGAGAATTTCTCTTCATGGCAACCCCTCTATATATAGATATTATACTGAGTGAAATATATACAGTAGTACGGCTCTTTTGTTGCAAAGAATAAAGATGGGTGTAATTAATCACCTGGCCACTAGGTGGAACTGTTTTACAGCTATACATTGATAATATCTGAAGTGGGCTAGTCACCTTCACGCACGAGATATACAGCGAAATTAACTTAAAAGATCAATTTACTATATAGTTGCTGACTTTTCAGAGCTCTCCCCACTGGGAGATGCAACTCGTGAGGTCAGAAGCATATACTGTATGGCTTAGTGATAGGACTTGTGTCATAACCACAACACGACTCCCCAACTGCAGCTCAATAATTCAAAATGGCGTCATCCCACTGCAGTTGAAGTTGTTGATGCAACATTGATCCTGTTTCTAGCCTAGGTTTTTCCTGTTTGCAGTTTCTAAAAATCGGTGGAGAACCATCGTTGGTTGAACTGTTGATTGTTCACGGCCATGCATGCACAGACCGTAGCCCTAGCCACCATTGAAGCTCTGTCACCGATGTTCACCATCGGTGGGTCCCCATCAATTGTAAATCTATTCCCAATCGCCAGCAAACCATTGACTGTTATTTACAACTAGGTGCTTCATCGCGCCCTACGGGCGCTCTTCACACCGTCGCAAGGGGCTACGCCCCCTTAACCCTTGCATGCCTTTCTGGGGTTTAATATTTGTATTATATGGAGTATTACCTGCATTCCTTTGTTAGTGGTTAAATATTGCACAATGAAAGGGCGTGCGATGGTGAAGGAGGCGCAGCCCCTTGCGACGGCGTGAACAGCACCTGCAGGGCACGATGTACAGAATGTAGCGGGTGCGGGGGGGACTGCGGATGGTGTCTGTAGATGCTGCGGGTGGAGGGGAGGCAGAAGTGGGGGTGGGGCCCGAATGGGGAAGGTTCGGGAGGTGCTGCGCGTGGGGGAGGGGCAGAGGAGTGGGGGATGCAGATGGGGGAGGGGTCCGGAGGCACTGCAGGTGGGGGAGGGGCAGGGGTGCCACGGGTGGGAGAGGGGCAGGTGTGGGGATGTTGTGGATGGGTGAAGGGTTCCGGAGGTGCTGTGGGATGGGTGTGCCGGGGGTTGGGTAGGGGACCGCAGGCACCATGGGTAGGGGCAGGTACGGGTGTTGCGGCGGATGGGAAAGGAGGTCCGGAGGTGCTGCAGGTGGTGGAGGGGCAGGTGCGGGGGTGCCATTGGTGGGGGAGGGGTGGGTGAGGGGGGACCGCTGATGGAGGAGGGTGTCTGCAGATGCTGCGGGTGGAGGGGGGCAGGTGTGGGGGGAGACGTATAAGGGGGGTGAATGGTGGAAGGGGCCTGGAGGTGCTGTGGGTGGTGAAGGGGTGGAGGAGTGGGAGCCATGGGTGGTGTAGGGGATCTGGAGGCACAGCATGTGGGGGAGTACGGGTGTTGCGGCGGATGGGAAAGGAGGTCCGGAGGTGCTGCAGGTGGTGGAGGGGCAGGTGCGGGGGTGCCATTGGTGGGGGAGGGGTTGGGGAGGGGGGGACCGCTGATGGAGGAGGGTGTCTGCAGATGCTGCAGGTGGAGGGGGGCAGGTGTGGGGGGAGACGTATAAGGGGGGTGAATGGTGGAAGGGGCCTGGAGGTGCTGTGGGTGGTGAAGGGGTGGAGGAGTGGGAGCCACGGGTGGTGTAGGGGGTCTGGAGGCACAGCATGTGGGGGAGGGGTGGAGTGCCGCATGTGGTGGAGGGGAAGGTGCGGAGGTGTAGTGCATTGGGGAGAGGTCTGGAGGGGCTGCGGGTACTGTACATGCCATAAAAGGTAGTTGGAGGGTATGCAGTAACAGGGCCAGGACAGGGGTGACAGGGTCAGTACAGGGTTGACGGGGCCAGGAAAGGGGTGACGGTGCCAGGACAGGGGTGACGGGGCCAGGACAGGGGTGACGGGGCCAGGACAGGGGTGACAGGGCCAGGACAGAAATGATAGGGACAGGATAGGGGTGACAGGGCCAGGGTAGGGGCGGCAGGACCAGGACAGGGGTGACGGGGCCAGTATAGGGTTGACAGGGCAAGCACAGGGGTGACAGGGCCAGGATAGGGGTAACAGGGCCAGCATAAGGGTGACAGGGCCAGGATAAGGGTGAAAGGGCCAGAATAAGGGTGGCAGGGCAAGGCCAGGGGTGACAGGGACATGACAGAACACAGAGCACGGGAGAGATTGGTATTAGGGACAAAACAGTGGTGACAGACAGATGTGTCTTACCGGAGTCACTGCTGCTGGCTGCTGCTGTTCCATTCCAACCTGTTGGGATCTGCTGCTGCTGGAGACTTGGCATGGCTGACTCTCTCAGGCTGGAGTCCTGCTTTCTCTGCCAGTCCGCATCCCTCCCCCCCTCCTCAGTCACACACCGCAGACCTCGCGCAGCTGCCGGGCACTGTGGTAAGGTGAGACTGGAAATGACTGGTTAGCCCCCAGGAGATGCTGAGGCTGGAGGGAGGAGGGGGTCATAGCATGCACGTGGCGCGGACCTCACGGCTTCCGGGCACTGTGGTAAGGGGAGACTGGGAGTGACTGGTTAGCTCCCAGGAGACGCTGCGGCTGGAGGGAGGAGTGGGTCAGAGCCTGCAAGCAGCTCGGATTTCTGCAGCGCTACCCGCCAGCTAAAGTGTGTGAATGAGCTGGGCGCACTCCACTGCGGGTGGCAGCGCTGCAGCTAGCGGTGGGGTTGCCGGGGCTGGAGATAACAGAGGCAGTATGGAACCTGCACAGCGGCAGGTGCCCCACTAAACTGCAGCTAAGAAGCGTGGAGTGTGTCAGAAAGTGACGCTCCTCCGCACCAGAGAGACCCTGCTGAGTATGCCGATGTGGGGGGACAAGCACACAGTGAGCCGGTGCCCGTCTGTCTGTATGACATACCCCTCACACACCCCCATACCTCCCAAATGTCCCGATTTTCGCGGGACAGTCCCATTTTTTGGGGTCTGTCCCGCTGTCCCACCCGCGGGTTGCAGTGTCCGGCGGTGGGGGGGGGGGCAGTTGGAAAGCTCCTGTACTCGCTGTTCTGCTTAGCAGAGCAGCGGTGAATAGTGGAGACAGAGGGAGAGGGGGCATCAGGGGGTACGGATTACGGGGGGGGTTCCAGCAGCAGACCCGGATTAAGGGGGGGGGGGGGGTGGCCAGGGGATACGTACCGTTGGCCCCACAGTTTTAGGGGGCCCCCCGGCTGGAGTAGCTCTGTCCCAGCTCAGAAGCTCCCCCCGTCCTGCCACCAACAGCGGCAGCATTGTGCTACAGTCAGCACACACTGCTGCATATTGGCAGGTCTGTGGTGTTGCAGGGAGGCAGCAGTCTCCCTGCTTTCTTCTCCCTGTGCGGGTGTGTAGGGGGAGCGACCACGACCTCTGGATTTAGCCCTAGCTGAGGGGTCAAAATCCCATAAAAAAAATAAAAATCGGAATTTGCATAAGGGGGCGTGGCCGCGCGGGCCGCGATTAGGCACGCCCCCAACCCACAGCAGGCACAGCAATGAGATAGGGCTCCCCTGTCTCAAGTGCCCTGTGCCCCCCGGACTCATAATCAGCCCCTGGGAGCATGCCAGCAGCTCACAGAGCGCTGGGCATGCTCCCTCACTGACGGAAACGGGGGCCCTCCCGTAAAGCCACGCCCCCTTTTCGCCGAGTGTGTTTCCCTCCTTCTGCCTGGAGAAAGCTCCTGCAGAAAGCTGGGAGGTTTGCACCCCTGCCTGTGACATGCCCAATGCCCATGCTATCTGCTTCTGCTCCTAGTCTCCTGTAGATTTGGCCAGATCTCTGTGACTCATTGTAATAACTCCGCCCACTGTTGTGACTCCGCCCAGCGTTAGCAAATGAATCACAAGGTCACAGAATAGGGCTATTATATAGGAGATTGAAGGTCGATGGCTATCCCTAGTCTGGGCAGCTTCAAGGAGAGTCTGGGAGAACCATTATTTTGTGAGTCTCCTGAGTTTGTTTGTCTCATAAATACATTGGAGGCTGCCATTTTGTGTACTGAACCAGGACTCATAAGGAAGTAGCATTGCTAGTGATTAGTGAAATCACTGAGGCCTACAAAATGGCTTCTTCTACTGCCAGAAGCTGGACAGCATGCAGGTTTGTGTAGCTATGGTGTAAGCTCCTCTTTTACTCACATTTGCCCTTTCTCATGGATCACTTGACTTGGACCGTATCTTTAAAGGACCGCTTACGACTGCAATTAATAAAGTCACAATGTATACTATTTTCATTTTCATTTGCAAAGTAGCAAACATTCCGTGACCACATGAAAGAGACTTTTATATCCTCTTGTAACTAGAAAAAAATTGTTACCTGGTAGCGGTTAATATCCAAACCAAATCACCACTTAGTATTATAATCAGGATTTACAGCAAAGTACAGTATAAGAGGTAAGTCATTTTATACGCAATGTCAGGTCTATGTCTCAAAGCACTGTTACTTGAAAGGATTTTTCATACTTATGTCATGATAGCAGCCCCAATGATAGTAGACCCCCATGATAGAAACATGCCTGTATAAGCTTTCTTCTATATGTGCTTTGTTTGATATTGCAGGAGCATTAAGATTATTACTCTATGATTTGTTAATGCTTAGATGTTGCCCTGGCCCCTCAAACAACTAACGCCAAGCCCGGACTAACAGTTGTTTGCGAAGTTTAAATACTCCACCCTTCTGCTAACATTCTAATACTCTGATTGGCTGCAGGCTGACCCCTCCTACTCTCCATGCGTCTCCTTTATTTTAAAAACGAAAAAAAAAATAGGTGCTCAGAGCCTAGAGAAACACATTTAAATATTCATTTGGTCTGAGAAGGTGATGATGACGACATCTCCAGAAGTACAATAGTATAGAATAGAAAAAAAGAGTGTGTGTGTGTGAGTGTGAGAAAGAGAGAGAGGGAGAGAAAAGAAAGAGCGAGAGAGAGGAGGAAGAAAGAGAGAAGCCAGGCAGCGGTGGGGACAATTTCTAGTATACAAAAAGACCCTCGCTCCAAGTTGAATAAAGCAGACAGAAAGACCATTATAGCACACAGCAGTCCCCTCACCCATGAGTTCAGCTAATCTATTCCAGAAACAAATCTTTCTACAAGTTAATATTTGCATTATTAAAGTTACATGGAACAGCGTTAGGATCTGGGAAACCCGTCTGTAGCGCTGAAACTTTATCTCTGCATGCTTCACATTTGCAGTGTATCATTAAATCTTAAGTCTACTGTGATCTTATACTTTATTTTCATGTCGCTCGAGGTAGAAGCAAGTTTAGTTTTATTGGATAACAGACAAATTGCTTACTAGCAGCTTTCCATATATATTGCAAAGGAGGTTATGTATGCCAAAACTTACATACATTGTAATAAAATATTTCTCTGTATTTTCAAATGTGTTGCATTAGAATTTTTTGGAAGGTATTTAGCAGTAAGAAAGTAGTTGAAGGACAAAACCAGATAAAAGAGCAGACAAAACCTTGTACTGTGCCCTTGCTTTTGACACAAAATTAGAATGGGGGGTAATTCAGAGTTGATCGCAGCAGCAAATTTGTTAGCAGTTGGGCAAAACCATGTGCACTGGCAGGCGTGGCAGATATAACATTTGCAGAGAGAGTTAGATTTGGGTGGGTTATTTTGTTTCTGTGCAGGGTAAATACTGGCTGCCTTATTTTTACACTGCAATTTAGATTTCAGTTTGAACACACCCCACCCAAATCTAACTCTCTCTGCACATGTTATATTAGCCCCCCCCTGCAGTGCACATGGTTTTGCCCAACTGCTAACAAATTTGCTGCTGCGATCAACTCTGAATTAGGCCCAATGATGGAACTCAACTAGCGGATCCACAGATTACTCTATTACATGGTACAAGAACAGCTAATGAATGATTCAGGGCATACTGAAATCGATGTGAGTATTTAGAGAATAGCTTGGCCCAGTTGTGAGTTAGAAGGCTCAAGAGGGATGTATCAAACATCGGGGAGAGTTAAAGTGGACGGAAATAAAAGTACCAGCCAATCAGCTCCTAACTGCCATGTTACAGGTTGTATTTAAAAAAATGACAGCTATTTACTAAGCCTTGGAGAGAGAAAAGTTGGATGGAGATAAAGTACCAACCAACCAGCTCCTAATTTTTCAAACACAGCCTGTAACAAAACAGTTTGGAGCTGATTGGTTGGTACTTTATCTCCAGCCACCTTCTCTCTCTCCAAGGCTTAGTAAATAGACCCCATTTATCTATCTTCACTTTATCTATCTACAAGCTTTGATACATATGCTCCTGTGTTTGAAAAAAATTACAAATAGGAGCTGACTGGTTGATACTTTATCTCTCTCCAAGGTTTCATACATTTTCCTCTTAGTCGTTCATTTTACCAGCAATACCAAAATAATATTGAGCGGGAATTTGGCACGGCTGAGAGTCTAGAACAAACTGGCACCAGCAGACACACTAATTAAACTGGTGTAGTACTGGTGATAGCCATGTAATTACAAATGGAGAAATTTGGTGCTATTGAAGGCCCAGTAGTAAAATAAGAATTTACTTACCGATAATTCTATTTCTCGTAGTCCGTAGTGGATGCTGGGGACTCCGTAAGGACCATGGGGAATAGCGGCTCCGCAGGAGACTGGGCACATCTAAAGAAAGCTTTAGGACTATCTGGTGTGCACTGGCTCCTCCCCCTATGACCCTCCTCCAAGCCTCAGTTAGGATACTGTGCCCGGACGAGCGTACACAATAAGGAAGGATTTTGAATCCCGGGTAAGACTCATACCAGCCACACCAATCACACTGTACAACTTGTGATCTGAACCCAGTTAACAGCATGATAACAGAGGAGCCTCTAGAAAAGATGGCTCACTACCCCGATTTTTTTTGGTAACAATAACTATGTACCAGTATTGCAGACAATCCGCACTTGGGATGGGCGCCCAGCATCCGCTACGGACTACGAGAAATAGAATTATCGGTAAGTAAATTCTTATTTTCTCTAACGTCCTAAGTGGATGCTGGGGACTCCGTAAGGACCATGGGGATTATACCAAAGCTCCCAAACGGGCGGGAGAGTGCGGATGACTCTGCAGCACCAAATGAGAGTACTCCAGGTCCTCCTCAGCCAGGGTATCAATTTTGTAGAATTTTACAAACGTATTTGCTCCTGACCAAGTAGCTGCTCGGCAAAGTTGTAAAGCCGAGACCCCTCGGGCAGCCGCCCAAGATGAGCCCACCTTCCTTGTGGAGTGGGCATTTACAGATTTTTGGCTGTGGCAGGCCTGCCACAGAATGTGCAAGCTGAATTGTACTACAAATCCAACGAGCAATAGTCTGCTTAGAAGCAGGAGCACCCAGCTTGTTGGGTGCATACAGGATAAACAGCGAGTCAGATTTCCTGACTCCAGCCCTCCTGGAAACATATATTTTCAGGGCCCTGACAACGTTTAGTAACTTGGAGTCCTCCAAGTCCCTAGTAGCCGCAGGCACCACAAATAGGTTGATTCAGGTGAAACGCTGAAAACCACCTTAGGGAGAAACTGAGGACAAGTCCTCAATTCCGCCCTGTCCGAATGGAAAATCAGATGAGGGCTTTTACAGGATAAAGCCGCCAATTCTGACACGCGCCTGGCCCAGGCCAGGGCCAACAGCATGACCACTTTCCATGTGAGATATTTTAACTCCACAGATTTAAGTGGTTCAAACCAATGTGACTTTTGGAACCCAAAAAACTACATTGAGATCCCAAAGTGCCACTGGAGGCACAAAAGGAGGCTGTATATGCAGTACCCCTTTTACAAACGTCTGAACTTCAGGGACTGAAGCTAGTTATTTTTGGAAGAAAATTGACAGGGCCGAAATTTGAACCTTAATGGACCCCAATTTCAGGCCCATAGACACTCCTGTTTGCAGGAAATGTAGGAATCGACCCAGTTGAATTTCCTCCGTCGGGCCTTACTGGCCTCGCACCACGCAACATATTTTCGCCAATTGCGGTGATAATGTTTTTGCGGTTACATCCTTCCTGGCTTTGATCAGGATAGGGATGACTTCATCCGTAATGCCTTTTTTCCTTCAGGATCCGGCGTTCAACCGCCATGCCGTCAAACGCAGCCGCGGTAAGTCTTGGAACAGACAGGGTCCTTGCTGGAGCAGGTCCCTTCTTAGAGGTAGAGGCCACGGATCCTCCGTGAGCATCTCTTGAAGTTCCGGTTACCAAGTCCTTCTTGGCCAATCCGGAGCCACGAATATAGTGCTTACTCCTCTCCATCTTATCAATCTCAGTACCTTGGGTATGAGAGGCAGAGGAGGGAACCAATACCCTGACTGGTACACCCACGGTGTTACCAGAGCGTCTACAGCTCTTGCCTGAGGGTCCCTGGACCTGGCGCAATACCTGTCGAGTTTTTCCCAACGGTTTATAATCATGTGGAAGACTTCTGGGTGAAGTCCCCACTCTCCCGGGTGGAGATCGTGCTGAGGAAGTCTGCTTCCCAGTTGTCCACTCCCGGAATGAATACTGCTGACAGTGCTATCACATGATTTTCCGCCCAGCGAAGAATCCTTGCAGCTTCTGCCATTGCCCTCCTGCTTCTTGTGCCACCCTGTCTGTTTACGTGGGTGACTGCCGTGATGTTGTCCGACTGGATCAACACCGGCTGACCTTGAAGCAGAGGTCTTGCTAAGCTTAGAGCATTGTAAATGTCCCTTAGCTTCAGGATATTTATGTGAAGTGATGTCTCCAGGCTTGACCATAAGTCCTGGATATTCCTTCCCTGTGTGACTGCTCCCCAGCCTCGCAGGCTGGCATCCGTGGTTACCAGGACCCAGGCCTGAATGCCGAATCTGCGGCCCTCTAGAAGATGAGCACTCTGCAACCACCACAGGAGGGACCCCTTGTCCTTGGTGACAGGATTATCCGCTGATGCATCTGAAGATGCGACCCGGACCATTTGTCCAGCAGGTCCCACTGGAAAGTTCTTGCGTGGAATCTGCCGAATGGGATTGCTTCGTAGGAAGCCACCATTTTACCCAGAACCCTTGTGCATTGATGCACTGAGACTTGGCTCGGTTTTAGGAGGTTCCTGACTAGCTCGGATAACTCCCTGGCTTTTTCCTCCGGGAAAAACACCTTTTTCTGGACTGTGTCCAGGATCATCCCTAGGAACAGAAGACAAGTCGTCGGAACCAGCTGCGATTTTGGAATATTGAGAATCCAACCGTGCTGCAGCAACACTACCTGAGATAGTGCTACACCGACCTCCAACTGTTCCCTGGATCTTACCCTTATCAGGGAATTGTCCAAGTAAGGGATAACTAAAATTCCCTTCCTCTGAAGGAATATCATCATTTCGGCCATTACCTTGGTAAAGACCCGGGGTGCCGTGGACCATCCATACGGCAGCGTCTGAACTGATAGTGACAGTTCTGTACCATAAACCTGAGGTACCCTTGGTGAGAAGGGTAAATTTTGACATGAAGGTAAGCATCCTTGATGTCCCGAGACATCATGTAGTCCCCTTCTTCAAGGTTCGCAATCACTGCTCTGAGTGACTCAATCTTGAATTTGAACCTCTGTATGTAAGTGTTCAAAGATTTTAGATTTAGAATCGGTCTCACCGAGCCGTCCGGCTTCGGTACCACAATAGTGTGGAATAATACCCCGTTCCCTGTTGCAGGAGGGGTACCTTGATTATCACCTGCTGGGAATACAGCTTGTGAATGGCTTCCAAAACTGCCTCCCTGTCAGAGGGAGACGTCGGTAAAGCCGACTTTTGGAAACGGCGAGGGGGAGACGTCTCGAATTCCAATATGTACCCCTGAGATATTACCTGAAGGATCCAGGGGTCTACTTGCGAGTGAGCCCACTGCGCACTGAAATTCATTGAGAATGGGCCCCCACCGTGCCTGAGCTTGTAAAGCCCTAGCGTCATACTGAGGGCTTGGCAGAGGCGGGAAAGGGTTTCTGTTCCTGGGAACTGGCTGATCTCTGCAGCCTTTTTCCTCTCCCTCTGTCACGAGCAGAAAAGAGGAACCTTTTGTCCGCTTGCCAACAAAGGACTGCGCCTGATAATACGGCGTCTTATTTTGAGAGGCGACCTGGGGTACAAACGTGGATTTCCCAGCTGTTGCCGTGGCCACCAGGTCTAAAAGACCGACCCCAAATGTCCCCTTTCAAAGGCAATACTTCCAAATGCCGTTTGGAATCCGCATCACCTGACCATTTTACTGGTAGAATTGGACAACGCACTTATACTTGATGCCAGTCGGCAATTATTCCGCTGTGCATCATGCATATATAGAAATGCATCTTTTAAATGCTCTATAGGCAATAATATACTATCCTAATATTTCCAGTCAGGGAATCCGACCATGCCCACCCAGCACTGCACCTCCAGGCTGAGGCGATAGCTGGTCGCAGTATAACACCAGTATGTGTGTAAATACCTTTTTGGATACCCTCCTGCTTTCTATCAGCAGGATCCTTAAGGGCGGCCATCTCATGAGAGGGTAGAGCCCTTGTTCTTACAAGCGTGTGAGCGCCTTATCCCCCCTAGGGGGTGTTTCCCAACGCACCCTAACCTCTGGCGGGAAAGGGTATGCAGCCAATACTTTTTAAGAAATTATCAATTGTTATCGGGGGGAAACCCACGCATCATCACACACCTCATTTTATTTCTCAGATTCAGGAAAACTACAGGTAGTTTTTCCCTCACCGAACATAATACCCCTTTTTGGTGGTACTCGTATTATCAGAAATGTATAAAAACATTTGCCATTGTCTCAACCATGTAACGTGTGGCCCTACTGGAAATCACGGTTGTCTCTTCACCGTCGACACAGGAGTCAGTATCCGTGTCGGCGTCTGTATCTGCCATCTGAGGTAACGGCCGCTTTAGAGCCCCTGACGGCCTATGAGACGTCTGGACAGGCACAAGCTGAGTAGCCGGCTGTCTCATGTCAACCACTGTTTTTTTATATAGAGCTGACACTGTCACGTAATTTTCAACAGTACATCCACTCAGGTGTCGACCCCCTAGGGGGTGACATCACTGTTACAGACACTCTGCTCCGTCTCCACATCATTTTTCTCCTCATACATGTCGACACAAACGTACCGACATACAGCACACACACAGGGAATGCTCTGATAGAGGACAGGACCCCACTAGCCCTTTGGGGAGACAGAGGGAGAGTATGCCAGCACACACCAGAGCGCTATATATATACAGGGATAACCTTATATAAGTGTTTTTCCCCTTATAGCTGCTGTATGTTTTAATACTGCGCCTAAATAGTGCCCCCCTCTCTTTTTTTAACCCTTTCTGTAGTGCAGGGAAGAGCCAGGGAGCTTCCCTCCAACTGAGCTGTGAGGGAAAATGGCGCCAGTGTGCTGAGGAGATAGGCTCCGCCCCCTTTTCGGCGGCCTTATCTCCCGGTTTTTTGTATATTCTGGCAGGGGTTAAATGCATCCATATAGCCCAGGAGCTATATGTGATGCATTTTTTGCCATGTAAGGTATTTCTGTCATGTTTTATTGCGTCTCAGGGCGCCCCCCCCAGCGCCCTGCACCCTCAGTGACCGGAGTGTGAAGTGTGCTGAGAGCAATGGCGCACAGCTGCAGTGCTGTGCGCTACCTTATTTGAAGACAGGAACGTCTTCTGCCGCCGCTTTCTCCGGACCTCTTCGCTCTTCTGGCTCTGTAAGGGGGCCGGCGGCGCGGCTCCGGGACCCATCCAGGCTGAACCTGTGATTGTCCCTCTGGAGCTAATGTCCAGTAGCCAAGAAGCCCAATCCACTCTGCACGCAGGTGAGTTCGCTTCTTCTCCCCTTAATCCCTCGATGCAGTGAGCCTGTTGCCAGCAGGTCTCACTGAAAATAACAAACCTAAACTAAAACTTTCACTAAGAAGCTCAGGAGAGCCCCTAGTGTGCACCCTTCTCATCGGGCACAGAAATCTAACTGAGGCTTGGAGGAGGGTCATAGGGGGAGGAGCCAGTGCACACCAGATAGTCCTAAAGCTTTCTTTAGATGTGCCCAGTCTCCTGCGGAGCCGCTATTCCCCATGGTCCTTACGGAGTCCCCAGCATCCACTTAGGACGTTAGAGAAAATGGAGCAATCAGGTACCACTATTAACTAAAGTGGAGTAATGAGAACTGGTGATAGCCAAGAAGTAAAATGGACCAAACAGTCACTGCTGAGGGTCTAGACGTAAACGTCAGTAATCCGGCACAGTGGAGGGTATATCCGTTCACATTTGAATCACATTTTTATCTATTTTTTTTATGCTCTTTAGTCAAGTTAGAATGTTAAAGCCATGATTATATGGAAAATGCGATCACACGCATTCACATCTCCGGGGTACTCCCTATGCAGCTTCCAGTTACTCTTCAGGAAAAGGTAGGCTTTAAAACTAATATATTTTCAATGTTTTCCTAATTCCTCTCCCTAATATGTAATATTTTCTGGGATTAGAGACTATCTGGGCAAGTCACAGCAGAGTGCGCCATAATGACTGAAAAGGAAAGTGTTACGCCACTTTCCCATGTAGGAAAGAGGTCTTTGAATTGGAGCAATAATCCTTGGTCTGATTACCAAATTAGCTGGATCTTTATAGATCAAGTCACTGTCGAGGGAACTGGCGACCCTTAAAAAGAGGGGATTAAACCAACACAGAGCACTAATTTCAGAGCAGTTACTTCAGATGCAAAAACACTGTCAGGTGTGCCCCCCTAGGTCACAAATACCTCCTTCTCCGAGGAGCAAAAGGCTCTGGGGTTTACGCCGGATCCTTTGATGTTAGAGAGGTTATTCCTGAACAAGGAGGGAGGGAACCTGGGGTTAAAATGTGCCGATGGGAGCCTGAGAATTTGGAGGAAATCTTGTGAGTGACAAGTTGGGATCTCATTAATTCACGTTGATACAACTAGTCGGCTGCAGGCTTTTCATCTCCCAAGAGGGCTGATTTAAAACGAGTGCGCTGTAATTAACCTGCGTGTAAATGTCAAGGCTTCAATTGGAAACTAAAGCTGTAATGTTTGCTGAGTAGGGCGCAAAAGAAAAGCCGCCTCGCTGTAGTTAGAAGATTACTGGATAAACCCACAACAAAAACACGCAATAATGAATATCCACCCCTAACTCTGCTTACAATACTTCAGGGAGAGGGATGTAGGGACAAAGTCGCAGACTGGGATCTGCACTTGTTCAGAAAAGCTGATGTCATTTTATAGCTGGTGGAGTCCATGTTTTTATGCAAATTCACCCAGTGTTGGGTCAGGTCACCCATGGTGTTATTTAAATCTGTCAAGTCCACATCATCATTGTTATGCTAAACCAGTATGGGCTACTAACGAACTAATATAAGAAACAATGTAATGTTCTTGTTGACTTTGGTTGGAGTTGACGAATATATGATAAATTATAACAGGTTGACCGCTCTCTGCATGTAATGTGAAGCCAGAAGTGGTGTAAAGCAGGGGGAGAATTTTACATTGCACAGAACAGATAGAGCTCAGAGTGGCATTCCAAAGCCTCTCTGCTCAATGTATCCTGTGACTGTGGACGCCATCCCACTCCAGGACATTGCGCAGAATTATAAATCATCAACGGCAGGCTGAAGAAACAAACCAAGGACAAATGGTGAATGACATTATCTTTATAGCATGCTATAGTGATTTAGGTTTGAAAAAAATACAGTTTCTGGTATTAAAAATTGGTATATTCCACAGCGCTTTATAGAGAGTAGTTGGCCATTAACTTCAGCTCCTACCCCAGTGGAACTTACAATCTATGGGGTCTATGTACTAACCCTTATAGCGAAATAAAGTGGATGAAGATAAAGTACTAGTCAATCAGCTCATAACTGTCATTTTTCAAACACAGCATTTAACATGGCAGTTAGGAGCCGATTGGCTGGTACTTTCTCTCTCTACAATTCTTAGTACATAGACCCCTATGTTCCTTACCACATGAACACACACACACATACACACTAGGATTCATTTTTTTCCGGAACCAATTCACCTACCAGTATATTTTTCGATTATGAAGTACACAGTGGAAACCCACTTAAGCACAGGGAAAACATATAAACTCCCTACAGTTAGGGCTATGGTGGAACTCGAACCCTAGACCCCACTGCTGCAGGCAGTAATGGTAACCATTACAGCAACCATGCTACTCCATCAAAATAGAAATGGGCAAAGCCTGATTATTGAGTACGGGCATATGGATCAGTCAAACACAACAGGTGTTCTACTAAATTAAGAACAGCTAAAATATCAGAGACTATTAGATGAAACGGTGGAAGATAGGGAGTATTCTTATTTGACTTGTGTATATCCTCTGCTTATCAGCACGGACAAAACCACCGCTGACCATGGCAAACAGGCCAATTATGTGGTAGTAAATCCTATAACATCACTGTACAGAGGTAGAACACTTTTCCTTTCATGTAGACATCAGCCCTCACACGCCCCGTCTCTCCTGTCTGTCTTCTATCTTACTGACAGGCCCAGTGTAGTCTCTCTCTTCTCTTCTTCGCTGCTTTGTTTTCCTCTGGCCTCTTTTCATGTCTCTTGCTATCTATGATTTTATCTCACCTTCTGCCAAACTTTTTTGTGCTCCCAGTGACATTATTTTCACATTCCCATTTTCCTACTTGTAAAACAAGGAATTTCAGTCATGCCGCAAGGTCAGCCTCTAAAAACAGAAAATAGCTATATGGGTTTTTTATGTCTTTGTTTTCTGCAGGATTTGTTCAGAGTGGGATGTATTCTGTCCATGGAGATTAAGGGACCTTGACAGAACTAGACATATTTGAAAAAATGATTTGCTTGAAGGCCGGGACACAGTTTTTGAAGCAGCTGACGTTTTTCATGAACTGATAGCAACTTGGCAATGTAAACACACAAATTTGGAGATATGACTCTGAAAATGTATTGCCCGTTTCTGAGCGACGGCAGGAGGTGGCTAAGCAGATAGGTTATATTGTAGGGCCTGATTGAGACATCAAACCAATGGCGATGTTGCATGCAACTGAGCGATTATCGGCATCTCTGAATCAGGCCATAGTGCACACATTAGACATACTGGTTGGCAAGGCATGCTGGGACTTGTAGCCTGACCACAGACAAAGTGCCTGTCACCGGTTTTCTATGTGTGCTGTATACAGAACAGCACAACATGTACCTATAAAGATGGGGCTATAATAGCTGCATAACCTCTTAGGTTTTTGAACAAATTAGTCAAACTTACTAAAAAGAGCAAGGAGGTATTGCCCAATCAGATTTCAACTATCATTTATCTAGTGCACTCTATTAAATGATAGCTAGATCCTGATTGGTTGCTTTGAGTAACACCTACATTTCTCCTTTTGGAAGGTTTGATACTGTAAATCTCCCACGAAACGTTCAAGACCCCTGACTGGCGGCTCTGCCCAGCCGCAAGCAGTCCTGTGGCGCGTGAGGCAAAATAGCTTTTCTGCCCCCATAACTCTGTATGCCACAGTCTGCAGCTAAACCTTTTCAAGTGTTTAATGAAAGTGGATGGGGCTTACGGTAGAGTGGTGTTCTAGAGTGCTCCCACTTACTGGTAATGGTGCTTGCATTGAGTGCCACTTGTATCCTGAAGTCCCCCTTAGCGGAAAGGTCTTACAAGGTAGGTTTGTCCTTTTAAAATCACACTATGTAAGTATGGAGACTTATTAGGGATGTTCTATCAGCCATGGGACACATGTAACATTGTAATCACGCTACACGCTTTAGGTTTGAAAGCTCTGTTCTACAAAATGTTTCTTCATTAATGCAAAGAAATGAGTCCTAGCCGACTACTGGGTTACCTGGCTTGCTCAATGGGTGCAGCTAGTTACTGTTAGTGGGTACTCT
The DNA here is from genome assembly GCF_028390025.1 of Pseudophryne corroboree. Classification (NCBI taxonomy): domain Eukaryota; kingdom Metazoa; phylum Chordata; class Amphibia; order Anura; family Myobatrachidae; genus Pseudophryne; species Pseudophryne corroboree. The sequence goes on along the minus strand of NC_086452.1, from coordinate 430,787,376 downwards.
CTGTTGGTAAACCAATGGCTAGAAATTACAGCCAATATGGTACTGGATGTCCATAGCTCTTATCCAGTCAGAAACTGTCCTTTGTACTAGTGCAGAGGTTCTCAAACTCGGTCCTCGGGGGCACACACAGTGCATGTTTTGCAGGTAACCCAGCAGGTGCACAGGTGTATTAATTACTCACTGACACATTTTAAAAGGTCCACAGGTGGAGCTAATTATTTCACTTGCGATTCTGTGAGGAGACCTGCAAAACATGCACTGTGTGTGCCCCCGAGGACCGAGTTTGAGAACCTCTGTACTAGTGTGTCTGATCATTCCCCCAGGGAATTGGTGATTCATTACAGAAATTGACCACCAGAGAGCGCCATTAAGAGCAAGCACTGGATTTATGACAGTGGAAAAATGAGGCAGCGTATCTAATATGCAGTAAATATTAAGTGGTGAAGTAAAGGTGTAAGGATCCTCTTTGTCTGCCTAGACTATACTACAAGTAACGTCCAGCAGCAATCTATAGAAGGAACTATAATACAACACATTTGAAACATGTATGCATCGAAGAGCATATGCTGGAGCTTGTAGTTCCTCAGCTGCCAAATAGGTACTGTGTACACAGCAGATGCTATTTTGGCTACTTCAGTTCATGCGTGACTGGAGCAGGGGTTAGAGGTACTGGCTCAAGTCCCCATTTCAGGTACCTCCCAGATAATCCCTACAGTGAAGGAGCCACTGGTTTTTGCTGGGTACTAAAACTGCAGAGATTAACATTGCAAGTAATTCCTTTTGAAGTTTAATAGCATCCAGTTTAACCCTTGCCAGTGCTGGAATGACCAGGCACCACACTCTGCTAGGTCTTGTACAGCTGACTAAACATGTGCACACAGAGATTACAGCACAATGCATGCACGCACAGACATTGCCGCACTGTACATGCGCACAGAGATTGACGCACCATGCATGTGCACAGAGATTGCCGCACCATCCATTTACACAAAGAGACTGCAGCAGCATGCATGCACACACATAGATTTCCGCACAATGCATGCACGCACATAGATTGCAGCACCATGCATGTGTACACAGAGATTGCAGCAACATACATGCGCACACAGAGATTGCAGCACAATGCATGCGCATAGATTGCAGCACAATGCATGCGCACACAGAGATTGCAGCACCAAGCATGCGCACACAGAGATTGCCGCACCATCCATTTACACAAAGAGACTGCAGCAGCATGCATGCACACACATAGATTTCCGCACAATGCATGTGCACAAAGAGATTGCAGCACAATGTATGTGCACACAGAGATTGCAGCACCATGCATACACACACAGAGATTGCACCATTGTGCATGCGCACATAGATTGCAGCACCGTGCATGCACACATACAGATTGCAGAACAGTGCGTACGCACACAGGGATTACAGCACCGTGCATACACACACATAGATTGCAGTACCATGCATGCGCACACAGATATTGCAGCACCATGCATGCGCACACAGATTGCAGCACCATGCATGCGCACACAGATTGCAGCACCATGCATGCGCACATAGAGATTGCAGGACCATGCATGCACACACAGAGATTGCAGCACCATGCATACACACATAGAAAGTGCAGAACCATGCATGTGCAAAGAGATTGCAGCACAATGCATGCGCACTGAGATTGCAGCACTGTGCATGCGCACACACAGATTGCAGGACAGTTCGTACACACATACAGATTGTAGCACTGTGCATACGCACATAGAGATTGCAACACCATGCATACACACACACACAGGCAGATTTTGCAGCACCATGCAGACACACACACACACACACACACACACACACACACACACACACACACACACACAGGCAGATTTTGCAGCACCATGCAGACACACACAACATAAAATTATAATAATGTCTTGCAAGCTTATTTCTAAGTCATCACTATTTGGACAGCCAGTACATCTGATGAAAGGTTATCGTCATACATCTCTTGCAATCGTAGCTGAGTATCACCTGCATGCGATGCATGGGGCACATGTTCTTAGTGTATGTTTATTACTCCATGTATTTTTTAAGAGCAACTAAGGTCAATAATTCTATGAACAATCAAATGGACCGCAATAAGGTATATGTGCATATACACATACATTGACAGTCGTTTACTAATATTCCTCAACCTGCACTAAACTTACACTGACCAATGAGACGTTTCCTTTCATCTGCTGAATGCAAGGAAGACAATGAGAGCAGATACCTGTTGTTATAGATTTGGTGCAAATTTAAGCAAAGTTAATTAATAAACCTCAAACTATAAAGGAAATAATTGCACCCTGACACAGAGGGACACAACTCATCTACTGACATGCAAACACTTTTGCCAGGCCATATACTATGCACCAAAGAACGCTGGTGAAAATGCACTAAAATAAATAACTGTTAAATAACGTCAAGAATCAATAAGTAATTGCCGCTGGGAAGACCAAGTGACACAAGAGAAGCCCAATATATACCTGTATAGAAAGGGTTAAGGCGTTCCTCCTCTGACCTCAGATTTCTGTTTTTTCACAACTTCATTTTAATCCTATTAGTCAAATATCAAAGAGAACAGGATTCATTGGCCGGGTGAAATGAAGCAACAATATGGGATTAATACATAGAAGGCCAATACCCGCAGTAGACTTTCCGTCTCAATTAAGTGTTTCTCATTATTAAGTGCTACTGACAGTCATGCGTCCAAGCCAGCAGAGTATAAAGCCGCCGGTGACCAAATGGGACTTTTAAAAAGACTAATTAATTGAGTATAATTTGTGCTGCATCTCTGAGGCATCTGAAACACGCTCCTGGGAGACTGCGCAATCATGACCGTTTCAAATGCACCATTATTTGTTGCGTGGATGGAATAGAAGTATTAAAACGCCTCTATATTATTGTGCTGCATTTACTGCACCAAGAAGAAAAGTAAAGAAACATGAAATGACAATGTTAGTATACACATTCCCAAGCAAAATGTAAGGGCACCTGGAGAAATGAACATGCCCCCGTTGGAGGAGCTTAACCTGCGCGTTTCACATTGCACAAGTTTCAGAACCAAGTGTACACAACTAATGGGCCCTACACACCCAGCGATGTGCCGCCAAGGTGCCCGACGGCCGATAGGCGGCCCGGCGGCAGGGAGGGAGTGACGGGGGGAGTGAAGTTTATTCACTCCCCCCGTCACCCAGCTCCATAGCAGTGCATGCTAATATAGAAGAGATTGTTCATATTGGCCTGCATGTATAAACGACCCGGGACCAACGATGAAAGAGCGCGGGGCCTCGCATCGTTCAACGTTGGTGCCCACACACTGAATGATGTGAACGTTCATATAGTTCAGTTAGATCTTTAAGTGTGTAGGGTCTATAAGACTCCTACGCGTTTCAGTCTCCTCTCTCCCTGTAACAATGCTGCATCGCTGAAGGGTTGAGCCACACACAGAGCGTTTTGTTTTGCACATAATAATATCAGTAAATTAGGGCATGTCCCTATTTGCAACCTACAGCCTACACAGCTGCAGAGGCGAAGGCAAGCACTTTTATCTCACCCAGATGCTGCCAATCAATGCACATGGGGAGTCATTCCGAGTTGATCGCTAGCTGCATTCGTTCGCTGTGCAGCGATGAGGCAAAAAAACGGCACTTCTGCGCATGCGGCGCAATGTGCACGTGCAACGTACTAATACAACGAACAATGTAGTTTCACACAGGGTCTAGCGAAGCTTTTCAGTCGCACTGCTGGCCGCAGAGTGATTGACATGAACTGGGCGTTTCTGGGTGTCAACTGACCGTTTTCAGGGAGTGGTCGAAAAAATGCAGGCGTGCCAGGAAAAATGCAGGCGTGGCTGGGCGAACGCAGGGCTTGTTTGTGACGTCAAATCCGGAACTGAACAGTCTGCAGTCATCGCAAGCGCTGAGTAGGTATTGAGCTACTCTAAGGGGTATATGCAATTGGAATTCGATCGTTTTTTAATTCGACAGTCACAAACCCTCCCGCCGGGACCTGAATTCGACATATTCAATAAAAAACGCATTCTACAGTTCCGCTGTCGAAAAACGGACCAATTGATGATAGTGTGCGTCCTGGATTTGACTTCATGGACGGCACAAAAGTGTTCAATAATCTTGAACTTGTGGTTCTCCAAGTACCAGCTTGTGGGGGAGGCTTGCTGGGACTTGTAGTTCTGCTACAAAAAACAATATTTTTTTTTGACACTTGGCTATCAGCCCCCCATCCGCCACCCTTGGATGGGGGGGGGACAGCCTCGGGCTTCACCCCTGGCCCTTGGGTGGCTGAAGGGGGGGATCCCTTGATTTAAGGGGTCCCCACTCCTCCAGGGTACCCCGGCCAGAGGTGACTAGTTAGTGATTTAATGCCAGGGCCGCAGGGACCTATATAAAAGTGTCCCCCGGCTGTGGCATTATCTCTCTGACTAGTGGAGCCCGGTGCTGGTGTGAAAAATACGGGGGACCCCTACGTGTTTTGTCCCCCGTATTTTTGGCACCAGGACCAGGCGCAGAGCTCGGTGCTGGTTGTTAAAATACGGGGGATCCCCTGTCATTTTCCCCCCCGTATTTTTACAACCAGGACCGGCTCAAAGAGCACGAGGCTGGTTATGCTTAGGAGGGGGGACCCCACGCATTTTTTTTCTGAAATTTTAACCGATTCCCACCCCTTCCCACTGAAAAACATGCACTGATCTCTCCATATTATTTTAGTCAGTAAAAAAAAATATATATTCTTATAAAAAATCTATTAAATAATACTTGTGGCTCCTAATAGACAAACCAAGTAGATAATCCTTTCTAATATAAATAGATATGCTATTAGCAATCAAAAAAACACAAAAAAACCCCATGTTTTTAAAAATGTTTTATTAGATCACAACAGCAAAATGAGGCGGAATGAAATTGCCGAAATTACTGTCGAATCGACATTCTTCAATTGAATATACTTTTATCGAAAAGCCGCATTTTTACCATTGCAGACATGTCGAATTTGACAAATGTCGAATTGCAAAAAGTCGAATCTGAAATGGCAGGTTTTTTGTCGAAAAGTACTGTATTGCATTGTCGAATCCAATTCGACAGGTATTTTGTCGAAAATGCCCCGTTTTTCGACATTTGTGGCAATTCGACCGCAATTGCATATACCCCTAAAACTGCACAAAAAAAACTTTGCCGCCGCTCTGCGAACCTTTCATTCGCACTTCTGCTAAGCTAAAATACACTCCCAGTGGGGGGGCGGCATAGTGTTTGCACAGCTGCTTAAAACTGCTAGCGAGCGAGCAACTCGGAATGACCACCATGGTGCGTGGCGGTAGTAATGTGGTTTACCTGCAGCTGGGCGACTTGTGCCGGTGACTTTGAAATAAAAAGGTTGAGGGGGGGGGGGGGGGGGCTACGGGAAACACTGTTTTTCTACGTGTGAACCTGTAACAAAGGACAGGCCGTATAAAAACATTGCTGGCTTCATCTGCAGTGTGACAAATATTGCAATAACAAAGCACCAGTTAAATGCAGCCCTCTCTGCTCCTGTGCGAGATTGATGAACAAACCACTGGCCATCTATAAGCACTAAGCCACCCAAAGGACACATCAATTCTGGCTTCCCAAGCACTGACTTATGGGCAGGAGTTCTCAAAGCGACAGAACATTAGGACAATCCAATCCTAAAGCAAGACAATAGCGAGAGTACAATACTACTAATTAGGGAGAGACAGCTGGCTTCAAAGTAGTGACCAGCGTGGCAATCATCCCTGATCTGGCATGTTCCCCGGATGGCTTCTGAAATCAGATGCCATGCTATTCTCAGGTACTACCACGTGCCCGATTCATACAGGCTGCAATGTTGTCTATATACCCACCATGCCATCATCAACTAACCCTTTCCTTCCCCCTCTGTCTGTAGACTATAAGCTGTCATGAGCAGGACCCTCTTGTGCCCCTCCCCTGCCTACATTGGTCCCAAACCCCTCTATGGGTACTGTGACTGAATATGGCACAATGTCTATATAACCCACGTTCTACAGTATTTGTCCATTGCATCTTCTTTTTTCATGCTGGTTTGATTGTATTGTTTATGCTTATGTACTTTGTATGGCACTGCAGAACCCTTTTGGCACCATATAAAGTATAATAATAATAATAATAATAATAATAATATCTTGCCGGAATCACACTGGCTCCCGCATTTAGGTCATTCTTCAGACCCCGCCGCTATTGCGGCGTGTGGCGCAGTTTGCCGCGGCTGAGCGGACATACACATTGCAGCTGCATCTGTGATGGACATCGGCGGGCATTCGTGGGGCGGCAAGACAACAATGAGGGGGCTGGCCGGGACCATTTTTGGGGCGGCTGCGTGACACCACGCGCAGCCGCTCAGTAAAAAAAGATGGCCGCTGAACGCCTGACAGCTCAGCCAGGCTGCGCTTCCGGGGTCAACCTTGGATCCGATGCCTCCGCAATCTGATTGCGGACGCATCGGAGGACGACCTCACACATGCTGGACAGCCTTGCCCTGTGCAGGGCGGCCCCCAGCATGGGCGGAGATGGACGCAGATCTGTGTATGCAGCCATCTGCGTTCATCTCTGAATAACCCCCATGGTTCATTTGGTCCTTTGTGTTTTATCATTACTTAGTCCAAGCCATTCAAAACCACCCTCAATGGTAAATTAGTTGCGATAGGATCAGTGGTTAAGAATCCCAGATTCATCTAACTTTGGACAAAGCAGCTGGACATGACATGAAAATATTGGACATGGATGGCTTTGCGCAGGTTTAGCTACGCAGGCGGGTGTGTAGCAGCTTGTGCAGAATACGTGCAAAAATATACAACCAGCTGCAATACAACTTTAAACAACACTATTATAATTATCCTTTATTGCTATGGTTCACTGGCTGAACCCAGAGTTGGTGCTACAGATGGCAGTGGGGAGGAGATGATAGTATAAGTGAGGGAAGGAAATGTACGTGACAGAGGAGGGCCCTGCTTGTGAGAGTTTACAATATAACAGAATTTATATATCTTATCAGCAGTGCAAGGTTTTGCTGGGTGGAACATTTTACCCCTCTTCACCACCTTAGGAGTCGAATTTTTATAAATCCCTGCTTAGTGGGTGGCTGCAAAAAACGGTCACAGTTTCCAGACCGCCCAGCAGGTCACATGTTCCAGGTCACTCAGCAGGTGCACAGGGAGAGTTCACCAACTGTCACATTTCCCAGAGCACAATAGTGATACATTGCAAATGGCAGGTGGACATTTTTCCACATAACTCCGAAGTGAAGCAACCAATTCCAACGCTAATATTTTTCTACAAATCCACGGACCACAGATGTGCCCTGCTCAGACAACGGCATCATAGAAATACGTCACTCATAAAAGTCATCCTTCTGCTATTAAAATATAGATGATAATAATAATAATAATATGAATAATATGAATAATATGAATAAATATTCAAACAAGTCAAGTAACGTTATACAGAGAGAACACGAAAAGTGCTGGAGGAGTGCTTGGCCTCTCTGACACTTATAATGTTTTTTTGGGTTCTCTCGCAGCCAGTCTGATGCACAAACTATTTGGAGTCCCCACAGCTGTTCAGCATAAGAGACAGCATTTAATTGGGTGTTAATCAGAAGCAGAGACGGTCAGTTATATCACACTTCAAGACCCTGTATCCTAACTGATCCACAAGGAGACTCTATTATAACACTTGAATAATATATACCTTAGAAGACATATATATTCTTGCATAACACAGGGATATATTGCATTTTTGACATATAACATAGCAAATTCCTTGTTCTGTGATATTATTTTCATGAAACACGTTTTTACCATTCAACTTAGGGGACTTTGGGGTCTATTTACTAAGAATTGGATGGAGAAAAAGTCCCAGCCAATCAGCTGCTAACTGCCATTTTGAAACCCAGCCTGTAACATGGCAGTTAAGAGCTGATTGGCTGGTACTTTATCTCCATCCAAGGCTTAGTAAATAGACCCCTGTATTGGAACTAATGTATTATAAATATGCGGTAGTGATATCCTATGAGTGTAGTTGTGAGCATACCCTCCAACCGTCATGATTTTGTCGGGACAGTCGCGCTTTTCAGGCACTGTACCTCTGTCCCACCCATGGGCCACAGTATTTCATGGTGGGGAGGCCCCCTTACACCCAGTGCAAGAGGTGAATAGATGCCTGCCCATGAGTGCAGGGTCTATTCACGGGAGAAAGGGTCAGGCATGCCCAGTAACGCCCAATGTGCTGGGTGTGCCCCCAACGTGACGAAAATGGGGACCATGCCCCCTAATATGGAGTCCCCAACTTTTCTGTAACACAGAAAAGTTGGGAAGTATGATTGTGAGGACGCCTATAAAGCAGTAATACCATTAAAAGATGAGGCATGTTTATTTTTATTTTTTTAAATCTGTTTATTGGTAAAGAGAAAAATACAAGTGTAACACACACACTGCACACAATAGCTGTATAGCGACAATATCAAATCTCAGGTTGTATAGGAATGTACAACATTATTTCCATACAGGAGCAATCGCGTACATTAGTAGAGAAAGTGATAATAACAGTAGGTTACGGGTAATGCTAAATATATTGCAAGGATCTGTCATTTCTCGGTGTCATGCCATTAACAGTGTGTATATGCTAGTCTAAAACAGTGTTCCTGAAAACAGTAAAGTTGGGATTAGAAGGGTGGTGATCCCCTCGTAAGCATTTCTATATTGTACCATGTAGTATATTTAACCACTTTCCGCATGTTATCATGAATTGGTTGTGGCAAGGTTATCACGTAGGTAGCCATATTGTAAAAAACTTGGAAGAGTTGGATTCCGCTCTAAGAGAGCATTCAATCCAGTCCATTTGATATAGATGCGTCAGTCTAGGAAATAAAAGGGTTATGGGTATAGGGGTTCCGTGTATCCATTGGGATAGAATAGTCTTTTTCGAAGCTGCCGCTATCCTAGCTAATAGCAGTTTATTGCCTGTAGGTAATGAGCAACTATCAGAGTCATATTGGTTCCAGAAAGCCCAGAGTAAAGTTGGTTTGATAGGGATGTTTAGAGTCGTTGTAATATAATTACAGACGTCTTTCCAAAATAGCTGTATTATAGGACATGACCAAAGACAGTGGATGATGTCAGCATCATGTGTGGAGCACTTGAAGCAATTGGAGTTATCAGAGATGCCCGTGAGGTATCTGAGACGGGGAGTATAATACGCCCTGTGTAATATTTTTAAATGCATTTCTGCATAGGAGGAGGATACTAAATATTTATTAAGTAACAAGTGCCAATGTATTATGGTCTGTAGAGGGATGTCTGGTAGAGTGGTCGACCATTTAGCTAGGCCTGTGGTTTGACAATCTAGGTCAAGTTGGCGTCTGGTGTGTGCATAAATAAAGGATGTTGGATAGGAAGACTGGGGGTTTAAACGCAGTTGGGTGTCCAGGGGAAAGTTATAATCTGCTGGCCGTAAACGTGTTATCAATTGCGTTGCAAAGCTGCGTACTTGAAAATATGCGAATAGTGGTATATGTAAGTTCGGGAATTTAATCTTTAATTGCGACAAGGTAAGTACTTCGGTGCAGGTGACATTTAAGAATTGATATACTAAACGTAAGCCTTGGGAGTACCAAGTCTTGATAATAGCATCTGTGTCTCCGCCTTGAAAGTCTGGGTTATGCAGGAGCGGTTGGAATAGAGAGCAGGTAGTTGTCAGCCCTTTGCGTTTTCGAAGATGTTGCCACGCTTTGTATGGAGCGAGTAGCAGCGGGTTCGAGCGGATGGACGTCAGTGTGAAGGGGTCTGGAAAATGTAATATGGTAGACAAAGTACCATGGGATAGCATACTCTGTTCCAAAGATATATTAGTGTAGTCAGAGGAACCTCTCACCCAGTCAAGGGCATATCTGTAATTAGCGGCTAAAGAATAGTCTTCTGGGCATGGTATATTCACGCCACCCAGCGTTGTCTGTTGTTTCAGTTTAAAAAGGGCTATACGTGGACGTTTGTTTGTCCATATGAAAGTATTAAGGGCCTTGTTAATTGTTTGTATATCTCGTTTGGTCAGAAGATATGGGAGCATTTGGATCGGGTATAGTAGACGGGGGAAGGAGATCATTTTATATAAGTGGCATCTACCTATATATGAGATTGGTAAGGTTTGCCAGCGTGTAAAATCTTCAATCATTTTGTTAATGGCACGGGAAAAGTTCAGTGGGTACAGTTCGGCTAGGGTTGGTGAGAAGCGTAAGCCCAGGTAGGTTATGAAACCAGACGCCCATTTAAAGGGAAATCTGGAGCCCCAATTTCGTGCGGCCTTGGGTCCAAGAGCCAAAGCTTCTGTTTTATCGAAATTGATTAAGAAGCCCGAGATCAAGTGGAAATCATGTAGCGTGGTCAGTAATGAAGGGAACGCCTTTATAGGATCACTAAAATATAATAAAAGGTCATCCGCAAAGGCCGAAACCTTCACTGGTTGTGTGCCAATTTTTATTCCTTCCCAGGCAACATTTTGCACGCAGGTGCGTATCAGTGGATCTAGAGCTAGGTTAAAAAGTAAGGGAGATAGGGGGCATCCCTGGCGCGTACCTCTATGTAAAGAAAAGGCCGGTGTGTTCAATCCATTAATGGTTAGGTGGGCTTGTGGATTAGAGTAAAGCATACTGAAGACTTTAGTGAACCCCTCTCCGAATTGTTGAGTGTGGAAAATTCTAAGTAGATGTGCCCATGATACACGGTCAAACGCTTTGTCAGCATCACAGCTGACCACAAGTGCCTTAGATGTTGTGGAGTCTTTGACACTATGTATTGCTGCTATCAGGGTTCGTACATTATGTATTGATGTTCTAGTTTTAACAAACCCCGTTTGGGCAGGATGTAAGATACGCATTAGTATCGGTTGGAGACGAGCGGCCAATAATTTGGTGAATAGTTTTAGATCTTGGTTAAGAAGAGATATGAGTCGGTAGGACTGGACATATGATGGGTCTTTACCCGGCTTAGGGAATACTACTATTCTAGCTTCTGTGAATCTCGGGGGTGGTGGGGACCCTTTCAGCAGTGAGTTAAACAACGTCAATAAATATGGTGTTATGTGGGGAGCTAGCATTTTGTAATATATTGCTCCAAACCCATCCGGGCCTGGTGATTTTCCATTGTGAAGTGACTTAATCAAGAACAACAGCTCTGTGTCTGTTATAGGGCACGTTAGTGATTCTCGTTCTTCCTCTGTCAATGTAGGTAAGTTAGCTTCGTCCAAAAACTTCATACCCTCTGTGGGCCTATCTAAAGGTGCCGCGTATAAGTTTGAATAGTATTGTAGGAAGGTGTTTGACATAATTTGTGTGTCCATAGTTGAGGAAGTCGGGTCGGTATGTAAGCTAGTTATACGGGAGGGGGCAGTAGATGATCTCACTAAGTTGGCCAATAATTTACCCGACTTATTACCCCCTCGGAAGAATTTGTTCCTCTGTACGTCATAGGAGAAACTGGCTCTCTCGGTGCAAAGTGCATCATAGAGATGTTTTGCGTCAATATAATTTTGTCTGTTGTCTGGAGAATCATTTAATGTCAGTGTATTATACGCTGCGGTCAAAGCCTTGCTCAGGTCACTCAACTGGGTATTCGTTTTCTGGAAACGTATTCTAATATTTGTCCTCGGACAACTGGTTTGGAGGCCGACCAAAACAAATTAATGTCGTTCTCATGAACCTTATTATCCTCAGTGTAGTTAAGGAAGGCTCTGGTGAGAAATTGTTTAAAGTCCTCAGAAGTTTCTAGGTAAGCGGGGAAGCGCCAATTATAGGACCTAGGTAAGGGAGTATCTAGGTTGATTGATAACCAAATCGGAGCATGGTCCGAGAGTGAGATTGGTTCAATTTTAGTATCCACTACATGATGTAAAAGAGAATCAGTGATTAACCAATAGTCTAATCTGGAGGAGGAATGGTGCGGGTGGGAGTAGAAGGTATATTCGCGAGCGTCTGGGTTACGAATTCTCCAGGGGTCGGACAGTCGTAGAGAAGTGGTGAGTAAGGTGAGTGAGGGTGGAGTGGTGATCGTATGAGTACCGGATATAGCTGTTTTGTCAATACCAGCTGACTGTACACAATTAAAGTCTCCTCCCATGATAATTTCTCCCTCTGCCCAATCTTGCAAATTTTTGTAGATATCAGAAAAGAATGATGTGTTAGGGCCATTAGGGGCATATATGTTGGCTATCGTATAGGGCGTATTTAGTATTTTTATTTTCAAAAACAGGAATCTACCCTCTTGGTCGACCAAGCTATCTAAGATAGTGGCAGGGAGTGATCTATTGAGGATAGTTAGTACGCCTCTACGTTTGGATGTGAAGGAAGCTGTTCTATACTCTCCAACCCACGTATCCCGTAATACATTCGGATCTGACATCCGCCAATGAGTTTCCTGCAATAATACTATATCTGGTTTCAGTCGTTTCAGACAGGCCAGGACCTTTTTCCGTTTAATTGGAGTATTAAGCCCATCTACGTTCCAGGACACTAATCGAAATCGTGACTGCATTATTGTGGAAGGATCATGAGTCGACGGCATTCAGCCGATACCAACCCTAGGCCATCCACGGGGAGTAATATACCATAACTGTCGATCCCAGTCCGTCCCAGCGAGCGGACCGATGTGGATCGTTGATGATAAATAATAAGTGTAAAACATCAGATACATTCCTATCATTATACGTAAACCATGTGTGTGCACAGTGTCAATATTATGAACTAAGTTATAAAACCATTTTAACTTTTTGCGAACCCAAATGGGCGCCCTGTTAAACAATAGCAATCTCCAAATGGAGAGCAGTAAAACATGTGAGGAGGATATTCTCCAACCTGGTAACCAGGAGCACCATATTCTAAAACAATATGAGAAAAGATGAGAAAAGAGGGTGAGGGGAAAGGGAGGAAACAAACAGAACAATGTCAGAGACAATTGTACGGGGGAAAAGTTATACAGAGAGAAAATTAGTAGAACACAACCAATATGGTACTGTCGCACCGTAGCCTTCTCCAGGCTCCGGTCGCTACAGTAAGCCTTCTTCACAGTGTATAAATACCTACTATTCAGCTTATCAAACAAAAAGGCGTTATTTGACTGAAACATTAAAGAGTCAAGTAATGGTGGCGATCAACCCACTTGAGAAGGATGTATTAAGTCAGTCAGCATCATCTGTACCCGATAGAAGAGCTGCATCCAAGGAGTTCACAAAATTTCTAGCCTCTTGCGCTGTTTCAAAAAAGTGGATTTTTCCACCATAGGTGATTCTCAGCTTGGCTGGATACAATAACGCAAACCTGTGGCCCATCTCGAAGAGGCGTTTGCAAATAGGTGAGAATTCTCGTCGTCTTGCAGCAACCAGATATGAAAAGTCTTGGAATAATAGAATTCTGGAGTCTTGGTATCGGAGATCTGTGTGTCTTCTATAGGCCTCCAGCAACCGAACCTTATCGGCGTAGTTGAGAATTCTCATGATGACCGGCCTGGGTCTATCTCTGCCGGACTGACGATCAGGACCAATTCGATGGACACGTTCCACTAAGATGGAACCTGTGGCAGATACGCATCCTAGCTCTCTGGGTAACCACTGGGAGACCAGAGCCATGAGTTCGGAGAATTTCACAGATTCTGGTAAGCCCACCAGACGTACATTATTTCTTCTATTCCGATTTTCCAAATCTTCTAATTTGTCTTGCAGAGATGCCATCAGCTTGTCGTGTTCCACCTGAGTTGTTTTAGCTGCTGATAGATCATCCTCTAAATCCGAGATTCTTTGCTCTGCCTCCGAGATACGTTGATCATGGGCTGTGAGTTGTGCGAGCGCTGAATCTAGAGAGGTTTTCAAAGGTGCCAGTTTTTGATCTAGCAGGGATGATAGTATGTTTGTGATTTCATTCGTGGAGAGGGATTTAGATGGATCCATAATTGGTGCGGGTTGTCCCCGGGGGCTAGAGCCTTGACTATACGTCGGGGAGACAGGGGCACTACTAGCGGGATTTTCACGATTTTTGCCTTTACCCGACTGAGCACCCCGTGGGTTACGTAATGATTTAGACATGAATTTGTCCATAGCAATTATTGACTCACTCTAATGTGCACTTCTAGCCTGCAATCTGCAGGGGTCGTCAGGCTTATGTTTCTTCTATGTGCTTCCACGTTACTCCTCTCCTTTTCTCCCTTTCCCCTCTCCTTCCCTCTCCTTATTGAAGTTTGAAGGTATGAAAAATAAGATTTTACTTACCGATAAATCTATTTCTCGTAGTCCGTAGTGGATGCTGGGGACTCCGTCAGGACCATGGGGAATAGCGGCTCCGCAGGAGACAGGGCACAAAAGTAAAAGCTTTAGGATCAGGTGGTGTGCACTGGCTCCTCCCCCTATGACCCTCCTCCAAGCCTCAGTTAGGATACTGTGCCCGGACGAGCGTACACAATAAGGAAGGATTTTGAATCCCGGGTAAGACTCCTACCAGCCACACCAATCACACTGTACAACCTGTGATCTGAACCCAGTTAACAGCATGATAACAGCGGAGCCTCTGAAAAGATGGCTCACAACAATAATAACCCGATTTTTGTAACAATAACTATGTACAAGTATTGCAGACAATCCGCACTTGGGATGGGCGCCCAGCATCCACTACGGACTACGAGAAATAGATTTATCGGTAAGTAAAATCTTATTTTCTCTGACGTCCTAGTGGATGCTGGGGACTCCGTCAGGACCATGGGGATTATACCAAAGCTCCCAAACGGGTGGGAGAGTGCGGATGACTCTGCAGCACCGAATGAGAGAACTCCAGGTCCTCTTTAGCCAGGGTATCAAATTTGTAGAATTTTACAAACGTGTTCTCCCCCGACCACGTAGCTGCTCGGCAGAGTTGTAATGCCGAGACCCCTCGGGCAGCCGCCCAGGATGAGCCCACCTTCCTTGTGGAATGGGCCTTGACAGATTTAGGCTGTGGCAGGCCTGCCACAGAATGTGCAAGTTGAAATGTGCTACAAATCCAACGAGCAATCGTCTGCTTAGAAGCAAGAGCACTCAGTTTGTTGGGTGCATACAGGATAACAGCGAGTCAGTTTTCCTGACTCCAGCCATCCTGGAAACCTATATTTTCAGGGCCCTGACAACATCTAGCAACTTGGAGTCCTCCAAGTCCCTAGTAGCCGCAGGTACCACAATAAGCTGGTTCAGGTGAAACGCTGACACCACCTTAGGAAGAAACTGGGGACGAGTCCGCAGTTCTGCCCTGTCCGAATGGACAATCAGATATGGCTTTTGTGAGACAAAGCCGCCAATTCTGACACTCGCCTGGCCGAGGCCAGGGCCAACAGCATGGTCACTTTCCATGTGAGATATTTCAAATCCACAGATTTGAGCGGTTTAAAATGTGATTTGAGGAATCCCAGAACTACGTTGAGATCCCACAGTGCCACTGGAGGCACAAAAAGGGGGTTGTATATGCAATACTCCCTTGACAAACTTCTGGACTTCAGGAACTGAAGCCAATTCTTTCTGGAAGAAAATTTACAGGGCCGAAATTTGAACCTTAATGGACCCCAATTTGAGGCCCATAGACACTCCTGTTTGCAGGAAATGCAGGAATCGACCGAGTTGAAATTTCTTCGTGGGGCCTTCCTGGCCTCACACCACGCAACATATTTTCGCCACATGTGGTGATAATGTTTTGCGGTCACCTCCTTCCTGGCTTTGACCAGGGTAGGAATGACCTCTTCCGGAATGCCTTTTTCCCTTAGGATCTGGCGTTCCACCGCCATGCGGTCAAACGCAGCCGCGGTAAGTCTTGGAACAGTCCTGGTACTTGCTGAAGCAAGTCCCTTCTTAGCGGCAGAGGCCATGAGTCCTCTGTGAGCATTTCTTGAAGTTCCGGGTGCCACGTCCTTCTTGGCCAATCCGGAGCCACGAGTATAGTTCTTACTCCTCTACGTCTTATAATTCTCAGTACCTTGGTTATGAGAAGCAGAGGAGGGAACACATACACCGACTGGTACACCCACAGTGTTACCAGAACGTCCACAGATATTGCTTGAGGGTCTCTTGACCTGGCGCAATACCTGTCCAGTTTTTTGTTCAGGCGGGACGCCATCATGTCCACCTTTGGTCTTTCCCAACGGTTCACAATCATGTGGAATACTTCCCGATGAAGTCCCCACTCTCCCGGGTGGAGGTCGTGCCTGCTGAGGAAGTCTGCTTCCCAGTTGTCCACTCCCGGAATGAACACTGCTGACAGTGCTATCACATGATTTTTCGCCCAGCGAAGAATCCTTGCAGTTTCTGCCATTTCCCTCCTGCTTCTTGTGCCGCCCTGTCTTTACGTGGGCGACTGCCGTGATGTTGTCCCACTGGATCAATACTGGCTGACCTTGAAGCAGAGGTCTTGCTAAGCTTAGAACATTGTAAATTGCCCTTAGCTCCAGTATATTTATGTGGAGAGAAGTCTCCAGACTTGATCACACTCCCTGGAAATTTTTTCCCTGTGTGACTGCTCCCCAGCCTCTCAGGCTGGCATCCGTGGTCACCAGGACCCAGTCCTGAATGCCGAGTCTGCGGCCCTTTAGTAGATGAGCACTCTGCAGCCACCGCAGAAGAAACACCCTTGTCCTTGGAGACAGGGTTATCCGCTGATGTATCTGAAGATGCGATCCGGACCATTTTTCCAGCAGATCCCACTGAAAAGTTCTTGCGTGAAATCTACCGAATGGAATCGCTTCGTATGAAGCCACCATTTTTCCCAGGACCCTTGTGCAATGATGCACTGACACTTTTCCTGGTTTTAGGAGGTTCCTGACTAGCTCGGATAACTCCCTGGCTTTCTTCTCCGGGAGAAACACCTTTTTCTGGACTGTGTCCAGAATCATCCCTAGGAACAGCAGACGTGTCGTCGGAAACAGCTGCGGTTTTGGAATATTTAGAATCCACCCGTGCTGTCGTAGAACTACTTGAGATAGTGCTACTCCGACCTCCAACTGTTCTCTGGACCTTGCCCCTATCAGGAGATCGTCCATTTTCTTTGAAGAAGAATCATCATTTCGGCCATTACCTTGGTAAGGACCCGGGGTGCCGTGGACAATCCAACCGGCAGCGTCTGAAACTGATAGTGACAGTTCTGTACCACGAACCTGAGGTACCCTTGGTGAGAAGGGCAAATTGGGACATGGAGGTAAGCATCCCTGATGTCCCGGGACACCATATAGTCCCCTTCTTCCTGGTTCGCTATCACTGCTCTGAGTGACTCCATCTTGATTTGAACCTTTGTATGTAAGTGTTCAACTATTTCAGATTTAGAATAGGTCTCACCGAGCCGTCTGGCTTCAGTACCACAATATAGTGTGGAATAATACCCCTTTCCTTGTTGTAGGAGGGGTACTTTGATTATCACCTGCTGGGAATACAGCTTGTGAATTGTTTCCACTACTGCCTCCCTGTCGGAGGGAGACGTTGGTAAAGCAGACTTCAGGAACCTGCGAGGGGGAGACGTCTCGAATTTCCAATCTGTACCCCTGGGATACTACTTGTAGGATCCAGGGGTCCACTTGCGAGTGAGCCCACTGCGTGCTGAAACTCTTGAGACGACCCCCCCCACCGCACCTGAGTCCGCTTGTACGGCCCCAGCGTCATGCTGAGGACTGGGCAGAAGCGGTGGAGGGCTTCTGTTTCTGGGAATGGGCTGCCTGCTGCAGTCTTCTTCCCTTTCCTCTATCCCATGGCAGATATGACTGGCCTTTTGCCTGCTTGCCCTTATGGGGACGAAAGGACTGAGGCTGAAAAGACGTTGTCTTTTTCTCCTTTATACGGCAATACTTCCATGTGCCGTTTGGAATCTGCATCACCTGACCACTGTCGTGTCCATAAACAACTTCTGGCAGATATGGACATCGCACTTACTCTTGATGCCAGAGTGCAAATATCCCTCTGTGCATCTCGCATATATAGAAATGCATCCTTTAAATGCTCTATAGTCAATAAAATACTGTCCCTGTCAAGGGTATCAATATTTTCAGTCAGGGAATCCGACCAAGCCACCCCAGCGCTGCACATCCAGGCTGAGGCGATCGCTGGTCGCAGTATAACACCAGTATGTGTGTATATACTTTTTAGGATATTTTCCAGCCTCCTATCAGCTGGCTCCTTGAGGGCGGCCCTATCTGGAGACGGTACCGCCACTTGTTTTGATAAGCGTGTGAGCGCCTTATCCACCCTAAGGGGTGTTTCCCAACGCGCCCTAACTTCTGGCGGGAAAGGGTATACCGCCAATAATTTTCTATCGGGGGAAACCCACGCATCATCACACACTTCATTTAATTTATCTGATTCAGGAAAAACTACAGGTAGTTTTTTCACACTCCACATAATACCCTTTTTTGTGGTACTTGTAGTATCAGAAATATGTAACACCTCCTTCATTGCCCTTAACAAGTAACGTGTGGCCCTAAAGGAAAATACGTTTGTTTCTTCACCGTCGACACTGGAGTCAGTGTCCGTGTCTGTGTCTGTGTCGACCGACTGAGGTAAAAGGACGTTTCAACGCCCCTGACGGTGTTTGAGACGCCTGGACAGGTACTAATTGGTTTGCCGGCCGTCTCATGTCGTCAACCGACCTTGCAGCGTGTTGACATTATCACGTAATTCCTTAAATAAGCCATCCATTCCTGTGTCGACTCCCTAGAGAGTGACATCACCATTACAGGCAATTGCTCCGCCTCCTCACCAACATCGTCCTCATACATGTCGACACACACGTACCGACACACAGCACACACACAGGGAATGCTCTGATAGAGGACAGGACCCCACTAGCCCTTTGGGGAGACAGAGGGAGAGTTTGCCAGCACACACCAAAAACGCTATAATTATACAGGGACAACCTTTATATAAGTGTTTTTCCCTTATAGCATTTTAATATATATAGTCATATCGCCAAATAAGTGCCCCCCCTCTCTGTTTTAACCCTGTTTCTGTAGTGCAGTGCAGGGGAGAGCCTGGGAGCCTTCCCACCAGCATTTCTGTGAGGGAAAATGGCGCTGTGTGCTGAGGAGAATAGGCCCCGCCCCCTTTTCGGCGGGCTCTTCTCCCGTTTTTCTGAGACCTGGCAGGGGTTAAATACATCCATATAGCCCCCAGGGGCTATATGTGATGTATTTTTAGCCAGAATAAGGTACTATCATTGCTGCCCAGGGCGCCCCCCCCAGCGCCCTGCACCCTCAGTGACCGCTGCTATGAAGTGTGCTGACAACAATGGCGCACAGCTGC
Organism: Pseudophryne corroboree; assembly: GCF_028390025.1. Classification (NCBI taxonomy): domain Eukaryota; kingdom Metazoa; phylum Chordata; class Amphibia; order Anura; family Myobatrachidae; genus Pseudophryne; species Pseudophryne corroboree. The sequence continues at coordinate 430,768,018 of NC_086452.1, read as the reverse complement.
AGTGCTGTGCGCTACCTTATGAAGACTGAAAAGTCTTCTGCCGCCGGTTTCTGGACCTCTTCACTTTTCGGCATCTGCAAGGGGGTCGGCGGCGCGGCTCTGGGACGAACCCCAGGGTGAGACCTGTGTTCCGACTCCCTCTGGAGCTAATGGTGTCCAGTAGCCTAAGAAGCCAATCCATCCTGCACGCAGGTGAGTTCACTTCTCTCCCCTAAGTCCCTCGATGCAGTGAGCCTGTTGCCAGCAGGACTCACTGAAAATAAAAAACCTAACAAAACTTTTACTCTAAGCAGCTCTTTAGGAGAGCCACCTAGATTGCACCCTTCTCGGCCGGGCACAAAAATCTAACAGAGGAGGAGGGTCATAGGGGGAGGAGCCAGTGCACACCACCTGATCCTAAAGCTTTTACTTTTGTGCCCTGTCTCCTGCGGAGCCGCTATTCCCCATGGTCCTGACGGAGTCCCCAGCATCCACTAGGACGTCAGAGAAATGTATATCAGGGGGGGGGGAGGGGGTGTCAGGTGGGGGAGGTTTTATTCAGTTGCTGATGCTTCAGTATCTGGCTAACCAGCATAAAAATAGATAGTGTCTCAATATGAGTATGGAGAATGCAAGGCCCTCTGGTGGATGAACTGCAGGTAATAATTGAGGGTCCAGTCACCGCTGTCCAGTACACCTCTTTGCAATATCACTGCCCTGCTACCTCCTTGCTCCGCTGGGATCCCTCAGATAAGTGTAGTGATGTGTGAATGTACTTACAGGGCCCAGCAGGAGTGGAGCAGCAGAGATGTGGCAGCTGGGAGCCATGGGCGTGCAGCTGGGGCCGTCTCTGGTCGTCCTGCGGCCTCGTCCCGCGTTGCGATGTTCGGCGGCTCTGTGTAGTGAGGGTGTGCGGCGGGTGGTAAGGAAGGTCCCTCAGCCGCGGCCAGTGGCAGTGCGGGTGTCCGGCGTCCGGGAGCTATTCACGGCCGGATCTGTGAGTCTCCGGAGCCACCTCCGGTGTGGGGTGAAAATCGAGGCCCCGGCTTGTGGGCTTCTCCTAGGCCGCAATCCGCGGGAGTAGTAAAAACCACTCCCCGATTCCGCGGCTCGTTCAGGGGTGCTGCAGGGGGAATAAGGGGGACAGGAGGGGCACTAAGTGTTAGTTTGAAGCCCTGGAGTGGGTTATTTGATAAGTTAGGAGCCCCGTTTTGCAGGAGCTCCTGTGATGCACTTCTGTCTCCTTCTGCAGCCAGGCCACTCCCCCGGCATGTTTATTTTTAATAAAATCAATGTGGTAGTCCATAAGTAGAACCTGGTTATTTAGAATATTAGTTTGTTTCTTCCTTCAGGATGTTGTTAACGATGTGATGTATAATTCTGCCCAGTGCCAAGTGACTACCATGGCATCTCTGCACTGTAAAAGCCTCATCCTCATTATCTCCCATCACATGACTTGTTGAGGTAGATCAGTCTTTTGTATGTGACAGACTGCCATACTTATCTGCACTACAGAGAGATTTTAAAAAGGAGAACATTTGTATGAGAACAGCTAGTAAAATGTATCAGATTCATGCTTTAAACTGTACTTACTTACTATTTAAAGGAAAAAAAAGACTATGTGGTATTGCCGCTTTAAGCCCTCCCACTAGCCACGTCTTTTTCACAAAACATTCTGTAGCTTTATCAGCGTATAGAACAGTGATAGGCAACCTGATATACTTCAGCGGCCGCTGTGCCAAATAATAAATATGGACTCAACTATGGGAATCATCTATTACTTTAGTACTAAACAACCTGTTCCTGCTTACATGCATAAAGAGGAATAAATATTGTTTTCAGAGAAATAGAATTTCTGTGTCAGTATAAGTTTCCCTAAATCTAAAGTTAAATATGCAAGGTACCGTATATACTCGAGTATAAGCCGACTTTTTCAGCACATTTTTTGTGCTGAAAAAGCCCCCTCGGCTTATACTCGAGTCAGTGGAAGGAGGGACACGGAGGGCACAGCGCACGGCTCTCCTGTGTCCCTCCTGCGTGTGTGTGTATGTTAAATGAACTGCCCGTTCGTGAGCTCTGATTGGCTCACGAACCGGCACTTCATTTAACACATGCACGCCGCCGGAGACGGAGACGCAGGAGGGACACAGGAGAGCCGCGCGCTGTGCCCTCCGTGTCCCTCCTTCAGAAGACAACACGGGAGCGATGGAGGGTAAGTACCCTTCCTGGCACTGTGGGGCATACCTGGCAGCATGAGGGCACATCTGGCACTGTGGGGCATATCTGGCAGCATGAGGGCACATCTGGCACTGTGGGGCATATCTGGCAGCATGAGGGCACATCTGGCACTGTGGGGCATATCTGGCAGCATGAGGGCACATCTGGCACTGTGGGGCATATCTGGCAGCATGAGGGCACATCTGGCACTGTGGGGCATATCTGACATATCTGGCAGCATGAGGGCACATCTGGCACTGTGGGGCATATCTGACATATCTGGCAGCATGAGGGAATATCTGGCACTGTGGGGCATATCTGACATATCTGGCAGCATGAGGGAATATCTGGCATATCTGGCAGCATGAGGGCACATCTGGCACTGTGGGGCATATCTGGCAGCATGAGGGCATATCTGGCACTGTGGGGCATATCTGGCAGCATGAGGGCATATCTGGCACTGTGGGGCATATCTGGCAGCATGAGGTCATATCTGGCACATCTGGCACTGTGGGGCATATCTGGCACTGTGGGGCATATCTGGCAGCATGAGGGCATATCTGGCACTGTGGGGCATATCTGGCAGCATGAGGGCATATCTGGCACTGTGGGGCATATTTGGCAGCATGAGGGCATATCTGGCACTGTGGGGCATATCTGGCAGCATGAGGTCATATCTGGCACATCTGGCACTGTGGGGCATATCTGGCACTGTGGGGCATATCTGGCAGCATGAGGGCATATCTGGCACTGTGGGGCATATCTGGCAGTATGAGGGCATATCTGGCAGTATGAGGGCTGTGTACGGCTAGAGCTGCATTTCCCACCCTAGGCTTATACTCGAGTCAATGAGTTTTCCCAGGTCTTTGTGGTAAAATTAGGTGCCTCTGCTTATATTCGGGTCGACTTATACTCGAGTATATACGGTAACTTCTCAAGAAGTTGTCAGAATTCATTGTATTTCCCATAATTATGTGATCGGTAGAGGAAACATTTGTTGGTCCCAGTTCAGTGGATTGCCAGATCCAAAGTCCTGCCTTAAGACCATAAAATAACCTATGGAAAGCTACCTTGTGCCATTCATGGGGGATTGATCCCACAAACCTGTAAAAACAATTTCAAATACAATTAAAAACTTCCTTTATCATCATCATGGAAAAAAACCATACATTAAATAGTCATATACACAAACATATAAATCGTGAGACAGCTACACCTATCACATATATTAGGATAATGGAAATTCCCACCACAACTTCTATATTTTCTGGAATATTGGACACTAAACGTTCACAATCCACTTGACATTGGAAGAAAACAACTGGACTTTAAGGGAACACGTAAGGAATCTCTACGTGAACCTCCCAGCAATGCTGCACACGGGAACAGGATGTTCCGGATATATAATCCTAGATCAACTTTACCCTGAATCCTCCCGGGGACGTTTCCAAGTGTCACATAAGACGGTGAGAGAGGGAGAAATCTCTTCTCCAAATTAGGACAAGGACTGTAAGAAGGGCAGCGAGAGCTGATGGTGCAGTATCCTCAGGACAGGCCTGAGATATGATCAGTGCCCCTTGGGCATGGATGCAAGGCAAAGATGCTGCTATTAATACCATGTTTACAGTCCATATTGGATGAGCAAACAAATTCATAGATCTGTTCCAGAATGATTGCACAATAAGCCTTAGGAAGTATTCCAGCACTTTCATAAGTAACTTCAACCACTCGTTGCTGATTAAAGTGGGCCTGCCAATAGTCAGGATATATTGATATTAAGTGCCCCTCCATTTCTTCATGCGAGAGTCCAGAATGAAGATCATTCAAAACTCTCATAACTCATTTTGGCCTTCAGAGTTGAGCTGGACTGCATTCTTGTTGTGTGTTTTGGGCAAGGAACTCCACAATGTCACAGCTCCACAACGTCACATCTCTCACCACTCGTGAGGCAGAGAAGACCTGGAAACATCTCATTGTACTGTATTTGTATACAGTGACCATGGGTGGTCTTCAGTATGCCGACTGACGGGATCCCGGCGCACAGCATACCGGCGCTGGGATCCGGACAGCCAGCATACCGACACTTATTCTCCCTTGTGGGGGTCCACGCCACCGTGCCCGTAGCGTGGCGAGCGCAGCGAGCCCGCAAGGGGCTCATTTGTGCTCGCCACACTGTCGGTAAGCCGGCGGTCGGGCTCCCGGCACCGGTATGCTGGTCACCGGGAGCCCGACCGCCGGCATATCGTAGTGAACCCAGTGACCATATAGGGTGTTCCAGTGCCAGCATATATGAAGTGTGTGCAGGAAAACGTTGAGGGTTGCCCAGCTCGGAAACTCAAGTTGACCTAATAGAGTGCTGGGCATTGTGGACCTTCTGTAGTATTAAGAGGAACATTTTTCCATTAATGTTTAAAAAAACTATGGATTTTTATTTTCATATATAAATAATACAATGCATCTTGAAGAAGCCAACAATTTTTTAAATGGCTTGGAGCGCTGACACACCACATTTCCCTACCCGTTTGATTGGAAACTACTGCACATCCTGTATTTAGGGGCTGAGGCAGTACATATATTGGGGGGTGCTCAAGACATGCTACACCCTCAGAGCAGGCTCCCCAGTTCCACCTGGTGACAGGTCCTATTGAAGTGTTCTGTTGTTTCCAGGACAAGACAGGAAGGCTACATTCCATATGGTCCCTTCAGAGGAATTACTGGCATACCCCAGCGCTTCTATTTGTACTGTCTTCCTGGCCTGTTATCAGCTCCAAGACCTCCAGTGTACCTCTCAGATGGATAGAGGGATAGTGAAGGAAAACATATGTGAGACGGGAAGAATGCGGAGTTCATTAATAACAGTTTCTAAAAATACCATCAACAGAGAGAAAGAACTGGTAGTGTTTTAACGTGTTTCTTTTATGTCTGCAATGAAAACAGATTGTGTAAGGCAATCAGAGAGGACCTGATCTATTGTGACAGGTCCCATCCTAAGTATCTGGTGTAGGCATCACAACTGAATCGCTATTCGCTGTAGTAAAGAACTGAAAGGAGCAAGCCTGATGTTCCACACCTTGATAAGAAAAAGATATCAACACTTAACTCTTTAGAGAGTCAGAGTGAAAATATTCCTTTAATCATTGCCTTCGAATGATGGCAAGAAGCAAAAGCCATGTGGATAAATTCAGCTGTCATTGAACTATGTAGTTATTGATTCCGTGGCCAAAGAAGAAATAAGATTGCTCCCATTACATGACTAATCTATGACACTACCAGCGTAACGTGTCATGGGGCAACATCTGAGGTTTCCAAAGTTTGGAGGCTACAGACAGAGGCAGCATTCGAGAGGACCGAATAATATATATACAAGGGTTGCTGGAGGAGAGACAAAGCGATAAAACATTTGTGGGACAAGCCTGAGAGGGCCTTTTTGGAGTCTCTGTTTAAAGTAACTGTACAGGAGCTTCGCCAAGACAAACAACGTTCAGAGCAGCCGGCAGATCCTATTACTAGAGGCGGAACGGCCTGATCAGTGGGACAAAGGAAAGAACTGATGGGGAAGAAGAAAGGTAAAAACATATACTGTAGGTTTTTAGGAAGTGAGGTGAGACTAACAGTAATGTGATCTCAGCCAGTCAGAGAGGGCCACTCATATGGGAAAAAGAGCCTGTGCTGTGCAAGTAACCAGACGGCGGGGACGGACTCTCCGATGGACTTCTGGACAAGTCATCTCTTTACCAACAAATTGTTTTAGTAGCATTACATTATTGCTATATGCATGTTCGTCATAACTATCTCAGTTCCTCACTCTAAACAGACATTTATGATCTCCTCGCAAATATGAAGATGAGAGATGGAAGACGCACAACTTTGCTCGCCAAAGGTTGGGAATAAGATATTTGAAGCGTTCTCCTCCAGTTTTTACTAATAATCAGTTGTTCTTACGGAGTCGCTTTCACTAACGAATGTCTAAAAACTAGAAGTGAGAACTACCGGTTCTAAATTATAAATATAAGAAATACTTTTCCTTGGGGCAGGACAGATTGGTTAATTGAATAACCTTAATATAATATTTAATAATGTATGTCAATATATTCACATGAGTACTCACGGATCCTGCTCACTTTGCGGAGATGTACTAAGCTTTGGAGAGTGATAAAGTAGATAAAGTGTAAAATCCAGTAAGTATTATTCACACTAACCTTTCATTGTTTGCTTAACTGTGTCTTATACCGGTAAGTAAGAAATGGGATGCGGTAAGGTTCCCGGCCAGTGGCGGTTCTTGCCATGGGCAAGCGGTACTTTTGCCGGGGCGCCGCCTTCCGGAGGGCGCCGGCGCCTTCCGGAGGGCGCCGCACCAGGGCAAGATCCGCCACTGTGCCCCCCCCCCGCTTTGAAGGGAACCAGACGCGTAGCGTCTAGTTTCCCTTCATTGAGAGGACCTTAGTTGTGCGGTGCGCGATGACGTCATCGCGCACCGCACAGCAAAGGTACTCTCCATGAAGGGAAACTAGACGCTACGGTCTAGTTTCCCTTCATGTAGAGGACCTTTGCTGTGCGATGCGCGATGACGTCATCGCGCACCGCACAGCATAGTGGCACAGACACTAGGGGTCATAATTGACCTCTAGTGTCTATGCTGTTCTATGGGAGAGACGTAATAACGTCTCTCCCATAGATCGAAGAGAGGAGAAGAGCGGTGCCGCCGGCGGATGGGGGTCTGCAGAGGTCTGGATCAGGAACGGGGATGGTAAGTATACTTTTTTTTTTTTAATTTCTTTCAGCATCGTGACCACGCCCCCATTTGAAGCCACGCCCCCATATTTTGCCCGGGGCGCCACAAGGCTAAGAACCGGCCCTGATCCCAGCACCCGGGGTCCCGACAGTCAAAATCCCAACAGTGGCATCCCGATGGTCAGAATCTCGACAGTAAATACTGGGGTTAGGCACTAGGAGGAAGGTTAGGGTTAGGCTGTGGGAAGGGAAGATTAGGGTTAGGCTATGTGGGGTGGGTGGTTAGGCTGGCGGAAGGCTCAGTTAGGGTTAGACTCCTTGGGGGGGCGGCAGTTAGGGCTAGGATTAGGGTTAGAAAATACTGGGATCCATCGGGATTTTGAACGTCGGGATGTCATTGGGGGGGTTTAGTGACGGCAGGCTTGTATAACTACCCCAAAGTGCCCCCATCCAGCAAGAAGAGAGCACTGCCAAATGGGGGTAAGTACAGCAGGGAATGGATGGGGGAAGGGGGGGGGGGGCGGAGTAGGGTGTTGGAAGGGGGCAGAGCAGTGGAGGACAAAGGTGCCCCAGAATATGCCAGAACTGTATTACTAGCAAAATAATAATGACAGGAGGGTTATGAAAGGAGCTATAAGGGAATTATAAGCCAGAGACACAAAGAATGGCAGTCTACTGGAAGGTCAACTTCATACAAAGTACATAATGTCCTCCTAAGCATTTTTTATATACTCATGTTAATATTTTACTAAGACAAAAGATGTAAGAGATAGGGTTAAAATGGTTGGTAGTATATATCATTTACACTCCTAGCCATGGAAATAATGACTGATTCCTCTCTCGGAGATCTAAGATGAAGTTATAATTTTCTGCTGAGCTTGGGAGAATCATCTCTTTGTCAACTTTCCAAAGCATCTAAAATACACCCAAATGCTTTATGTTTGCAGTATTTTATAAGCCGTGGGGGCGGTATGGGAGGCGCTGGTTTAGGAGTCAGTGTTCCTATAAATCATACTGAGTGTCCAGTAAAATGTTGAGCTCACTATTTTAATGTATTGTACTCTTTTTTTTATTTTATGGCGTTTTTGGCCTCTCTCCCTGTAAAACTATAATTTAGGGTCTCTGTACTTGTAATAACACAATTCTTTTGAGAATATTCAAACACTCCTAAAATTGGTTAAATAAATAAGACTGTAAACTCCGAGGGGGTTACAAAAATAACTCTATCAGCAGACTAACCCAATTTTTTTTTCTTTTTACAGCCTTCGCATGTGATTTATCTTACACAGAAGTACACTTTAATAAATATGTGTACAAAAAGACTTTTTGCATAGTGACATTGCGTACTGCAAGCAGTACTTTATCAGCCCTCTTGTGGATCATTGGGTGGACCAGAATAAGGACGACAGTCAATGGTCGGCCCCATATGGCCGACATGCAACATGTTGACAGGGACAATGGGCCGACATGTAAAAGGTAGACAGTACAAAAAGGTCAGCAGAATGAAAAGATCAATGTGGAAATGGCTGACACAAAAAAGGTCAACACAACAGGTCAAGTGTTTTTTGTTTTTTTGGGTGTCATTGGCTATGTTAAACCACATGGTGATCTGCGTCCCCTAGCATGTCTTGCATGGGGTTATCCAAATTGTAGTCCATGTGGATGGTTAATAATGAAAAAGTTACATAAAAAAACAAGAAAAGAAAAAAAACTTGTGTCAACCATTAGCATGTCGACCATTGTACCTGTCGACATTAAGCACTGTTTACCGTTTGACCATGTTAACCTTTTGTACCTGTCGACCTAATGCATGTTGACCATATGGGGTCAACCTATTGACTGTTGACCTATTTACTGTCGACCTATGACCTATTTACTGTCGACCTATCATCCGGATCCCGCAGTGCCCTTATTGTCTCTTAGATAAGATCTCTTTAGTGTGTTGTGGTTTAGACATACTTGCCTAAGTGAGGGGGCGGGAAGCAAATTGCATCCTCTGGCCCTCACCCCATGATGCAGTGCAGCATCACGCACATAATGCTGGGCTATGATGATGCCATACCAAAAATTCGGGCATTTACGTTCCAGGAGTGGGCAAGTATACGTTTAGGCGCAAAAATGCACCTGAATGCAAAACTGACATTTTGCTTGACGAGATTAGTTAATTTTGATTTTAGTGCAGCACAGATGGTGTATTGGTTAGCATTGCTGCCTCATAGCGCTGAGGTCTTGGGTTACATTTCCCTAACTGTTGGGAGTTTGTATGTTTTCGCTGTGTGCACAAGGAGGTTCCTCCAGGTACTCTAGTTTCCCTCTACAATCCAATAATATACTAGCAGTTTAATTTGAATCTGTGTGCGTGTGGTAAGATATACAGATTGTAAACTCCACTGGGGCAGGGACTGATGTACAGTAAGTGGCCAAATATTCTCTTTAAAGCACTGCAGAATATGTATGCTACATAAATAAATGGTAATAAATGTAAGAGATGGGTGAAGACTTGATTTCTACATGTCCTCAGAGATGGTGGTAACCACGCACCAGCCTGTGGGTTCAATATCACACATTTCAACCAATAAAAATGTCTAAGAAGTGATCTACATGATTAATTTAAATTATTATTAGGATAACCTGAGAGAGAGAAAAAAATGAAAAGTATGATGCAGTATAAGGCAACTGGTTCCCATGGCTCACACAATTCCACAAAGGTAAGTGCAGATTTCGTTTTCTGAGGGTAGCTTCCTGGTGAGCTACAGGAGGAACCCGCCTGAGGACTAGCAAGAGTCCATCTTTGTGACTGGTAATTCGCACGTTGCACGACAGACGTCTCGCGCACCTTCAGAGCAAGCAGGATGTTGTTCATGTTGGATCACACATAGGGCAAGTGCAAACGGCCGCAGCAGCCAGATTTACTATCTTTTGCCAAACTGTGCATCTGTCCATCTTCCGGCATACAGCCGCACTGCCCACACTGTTTTACCGTCCACAGCCGCATACGCCATCATTACTAATGGGACTTGCACCCACCCCACGGTGGGTGTAAACGATCCATCTCCATCCGCACGCCTCAAACAAGTATAAGTCTGGCTACACGCCCACGACATGGATCTGTTCCAAGGAGGACGCCCAGAAACGCCCATTTCACGCAAAGTGCGTTAGACGGGCAGTCTGCGATTGCTTGTGACACTGCATGTGCAGTTTGCATATATCCACAGCATGCGTCCCAGTGCGCAGGTGAGTATATAGGAGGAACTTATTTGTTTAAGTTCCTCCTATGTTATTTAATATGGATAAGTAGAAGGGACACGTTTTACCTCTGTCCCGTGCTGATTATTCTTACGTAATGGTAACCATTGTATCTTCAGAGGAAAACTCACGGCTTTTGGAAGGTTAACAGTAATTCTTATATTTTTCACATTTGCATGATATGTTCTTGAAAGCGGATCTGTATTCGGCCTGCAAGGGTGGATGCAGAGTATTCCGCAGGGCCTTCCTCACTCATCTACTTCCTGATATGTGAAGAAGATACAACATCTGCTTCTGATTTACCTTCAGCAGATCCCTGACCCCCTGAGAATATAGGGGGTCACTCCGAGTTGATCGCTCGCTGCCGATTTTCGCAGCGCAGCGATCCGGTGAAAACTCTGCATTTCTGCGCATGCATATGGGCCGCAATGCACACGCGCGTCGTACGGGTACAGAGCCCGTTGCGGTTGTGCAGAGGTTGTAGCAAAGTTTTCAGTCGCACTGACGGCCGCAAGAAGATTGACAGGAAGGGGGCGTTTCTGGGTGTCAACTGACCGTTTTCAGGGAGTGTTTGCAAAAACGCAGGCGTGGCTGGGCGTTCGCTGGGCGGGTGTATGACGTCAAATCCGGACACGAATAGGCTGAAGTGATCGAAAGCGCTGAGTAGGTTCAGAGCTACTCTGAATCTGCACAAACATTTTTTGCAGAGCTCGGCTGCACAGGCGTTCGCACTTCTGCTAAGCTGATATACACTCCACAGTGGGCGGCGGCATAGCGTTTGCACGGCTGCTAAAACTAGCTAGCGAGCGATCAACTCGGAATGACCACCATAAAATGCTCTTTACACACATTCTGGAAGATTGCTAACCAGTCCATTGTCAACGTGAACGGGACGTGCATTCGTACTTACAGAGATACAGTACATACGCACTGGCAGACACCCACCCCTATGACAAGACTGTTAGCTCCAGAGGCCAGGTGCAAGGCACAGAAAATCTGGTGTCTTTATATCAGTAATAATCTATAGAAGACTCTCTATTAGGATACACACCGTGACTGTAGCAGTAATGTGTGTATACACGGCCAGGCAGTGATCACTGCTGCTATAGCACAGGCTTATGGTTGTATATAGTAAATCTGCAGAGGCAGGGAACCCATGGAAAATACCAGACATCAGGACGTGAAACACATTGCTGGCAATACCAATTGGGACAGCCAGGGGATTCCAGTATTACACCACATAGTGTAAGCGTAGGGTTTATTTTCAACATCTTTTTCAGTGAACATTCAGTAAAACATCTGTCATGAGCGATTATGTCCAGAAAATCGTATTTCCTTCTATGCTTTCAAATGACTGTGACCTTACATGATGTCTTTTGGGCAGCGTGGGGGCAGAGTGTCCAGCATTGCTGCTTCTGAGCTTGTGCCATTCAATTCCAAATATTAGTATTCCTATGCTGTACATATATGGCGCTGCAGGGGACCGCAACGCCGTAAAAAGTACATAAATATAAAGAGTATGAAGAAAACAAGAAAAAAAGAGACTTGCAGAACACAGACTACAAGGCTTACAAACATTGCTGCATCAGCAGTCATAATAGCTTGGTGCTATTGGTGGCAGCAGGGAGAACAAGTGGAGTTGTTGCCCACAGCAACCAATCAGATTCTAGCTATCATTCATCTAGTATAGTCTATAAAATGATAGCTAAAACCTGATTGGTTACTATCGGCAATACTTCCACTTGTCCTCCTTAGGATTGCTAAATCTCTCCTTAAGGTGTCTATTCATGAAGCAGTGTAAAGTGTGGAGAAGTGAGCCAGTGGAGAAGTTGCCCATGGAAACCAATCAGCTGCTTCATATAATTTTATAGAATGCATTTTATAAATGTTACCTCAACACTGATTGGTTGTCATGGACAATATCTCCACAGGCTCACTTCTCCACACTTTTCCCTGCTTCATGAATAGACCCCTAAGTGAGAGGCCTGACAAACATGTTTTGGAAACTGGTGCACCGAAAGCTACACACAAAGTTACTCTACTGCAAAGCAAACAAATAGAGGTTTCATTTTACTTTCAAGTACTAGAATACTCACAAAAACCTGAAGAGATGCACTAATTTCCATATATGACCTCCACAATGTTTTCAAAAGTACAGTAGGTGATCATACTTGCCCATGCCTTCTCTCTAGGAGAGGTGAGGTGAGGACCAAGGAGCAAGAGCTGTCCTGCTCAATGCTTTGCAATGATTGGATTTGCAACATTAGTCTCTGAATGTTTTGTCAAGGCTCCCCCTCCCCCCAACCCGCACACTTCCCAGGAATGAGAATCGGGATCATGGAGAGCACACTGCTCTCCTGGGAGTCTGGACGGACTCCCCAAAACTTCGGAAATCTCACAGATATTTCTAGAATAATAGGCAAATGCGGTGCTCAAACAGTTTGTTTATATAAGGTCTCTTTAAATAAGTCTGCACGTCTTGCGCCAATGTTCTATGGCTATGCTCTACCGGGAACAGAATGGTTAAATATCACCAGAAAGTGTCCTTGCTGCAAAGTCCAAGGCTAGAAATGGTGACGAATGCAGAGTATGACATATGACTCCCCCTCCTGCCCGGGTTTAACTAACATTTCATAATATTAAAGGAACATGCAAAAGTCATAAACCAAATAATTATTTCAAAATGAGTAATAGCTCCCAATTGTGTATCCTTCAACTGCCTGTAACAGCTCTTCAAGGCCCATTAGAGATTAAATCCCAACACTTTAACCAGTCATGGTCAGCTGCAAGACTGTACTAAGAATCTACGCCAATAATGCCAACAACAACATCCGAAAGCACCACAGTGTGAGCCCGAGACATAAAAGGAATCAGAAAGTGAGCACTGAACCCGCCACGTGGATTGAGCGCTCCACAGGTCTCACCGCTGAAGCTCCTGACAGTAGAAGTAAAATATTGTCCTAGCCACTTTCCAACCAGAATTTTAGGTCATAAATTGCGTCCTGCACATTTCAATTAATAAAGCCCAGGTTTTCATTGGTAGGATCAGTTCTAGGCAAATAAGACAAAATTACAAGTTGATTTCACATAAGGAGACATTATATATCATTCATAAACATATATGATGATAGCCACCAGCCAGTCAGAATAACATGACATCGGTGACAGTCTTGCCAAATATCACTGGCTCTATTGCTCAGACACAGGACCAAGAACCGGATCACCACATTACACAGTGTGCCTATACTTCTGAGTCAAATGTTCGCCAAGTTGGTCAAAATTGTTAACTGACCAATCAGATTGCCCCATTTGTAGCTAGCTTAAAAAGGTTCACGTACGATAGTAAACTGAAGGTATCCGGATGATAGGTCGACAGACAATAGGTTGACATCATATGGTCAACATGTACAACAGGCGAAAGGTCGACATGCATTAATATCGATAGGTACAAAAGTTTGACCGGTACAAAAAGTTGACATGACAGTGGTCGCCATACAAATGTTCGGCACAAGGTTTTGGGGTTGTTGTTGTTGCTTTTTTCTTTTCTTTTTTTTTTTGGGGGGGGGGGGGGGGGGTTACATGGTTTTCCAACTTTTGCTTGATTTACTATCCATGTGGATTACGATTGGGAATAGCAACCTGTGGCGAATGCAGCGGTAGCGGAGCGAGCCACTTTGCCTGAAGCAAGCTTCGCTTCAAGCCCACGCTGGTGCATGTTGCCACTAACTGTGGTCACTTATGATGAAACATACAAAGTGACACCCAAAAAACTTGTGTCGACCATTGTCATTTTAACTTTTTGACCCTGTCGACCTTACGCACTGTTTACCTTTTACCTGCCGACCTTTTGACCCTGTCGACCTAATGAAAGACAACCATATGGGGTCGATCTAATGACTGTCCACCTTGACACTGTAGATCTTCTATACCATGTCCCAAACTGAAATAGCCAAGAAGCCATGTGACTGATCCAGGTGAATTATACCACTAGACAATCCTGTTTGATTGTCCCATAGACAATCCTGTTTGCAGGAAATGTAGGAATCGACCCAGTTGAAATTCCTCCGTGGGGGCCTTCCTGGCCTCACACCACGCAACATATTTCCTCCAAATGCGGTGATAATGTTGTGCAGTCACCTCCTTCCTGGCTTTTACCAGTGTAGGAATGACCTCTTCCGGAATGCCTTTTTCCCTTAGAATTCGGCGTTCAACCGCCATGCCGTCAAACGCAGCCGCGGTAAGTCTTGGAATAGACACGGTCCCTGCTGAAGCAGGTCCCGTCTTAGAGGTAGAGGCCACGGATCCTCCGTGAGCATCTCTTGAAGTTCCGGGTACCAAGTTCTTCTTGGCCAATCCGGAGCCACTAGTATCGTTCTTACTCCCTTTTGCCGTATAATTCTCAGTACTTTTGGTATGAGAGGCAGAGGAGGGAACACATACACTGACTGGAACACCCACGGTGTTACCAGAGCGTCCACAGCTATTGCCTGAGGGTCTCTTGACCTGGCGCAATACCTGTCCAGTTTTTTGTTGAGGCGGGACGCCATCATATCCACCATTGGTTTTTCCCAACGGTTCACAATCATGTGGAAGACTTCTGGATGAAGTCCCCACTCTCCCGGGTGTAGATCGTGTCTGCTGAGGAAGTCTGCTTCCCAGTTGTCCACTCCCGGAATGAATACTGCTGACAGTGCTATCACATGATCTTCCGCCCAGCGAAGAATCCTTGCAGCTTCTGCCATTGCTGTCCTGCTTCTTGTGCCGCCCTGTCTGTTTACGTGGGCGACTGCCGTGATGTTGTCCGACTGGATCAACACCGGCTGACCCTGAAGCAGGGGTTTTGCCAGACTTAGAGCATTGTAAATCGCTCTTAGCTCCAGTATATTTATGTGAAGAGACATCTCCAGGCTTGACCATACTCCCTGGAAGTTTCTTCCCTGTGTGACCGCTCCCCAGCCTCTCAGACTGGCATCCGTGGTCACCAGGACCCAGTCCTGTATGCCGAATCTGCGGCCCTCTAACAGATGAGCACTCTGCAACCACCACAGAAGAGACACCCTTGTCCGTGGCGATAAGGTTATCCGCTGATGCATCTGCAGATGTGATCCGGACCATTTGTCCAGCAGATCCCACTGAAAAGTTCGTGCGTGGAATCTGCCGAATGGAATCGCTTCGTAAGAAGCCACCATCTTTCCCAGGACTCTTGTGCATTGATGCACAGACACTTTCCCTGGTTTTAGGAGGTTCCTGACAAGTTCGGATAACTCCCTGGCTTTCTCCTCCGGAAGAAACACCTTTTTCTGAACCGTGTCCAGAATCATTCCCAGGAACAGCAGACGTGTCGTCGGGGTCAACTGAGATTTTGGAAAATTCAGAATCCACCCGTGTTGTTGCAGCACTAGTCGGGTTAGTGCTACTCCGTCCTCCAGCTGTTCTCTGGACCTTGCCCTTATCAGGAGATCGTCCAAGTAAGGGATAATTAATACGCCTCTTCTTCGCAGAAGAATCATCATTTCGGCCATTACCTTGGTAAAGACCCGATGTGCCGTGGACAATCCAAACGGCAGCGTCTGAAACTGATAATGACAGTTTTGCACCACGAACCTGAGGTACCCTTGATGTGAAGGGCAAATTGGGACATGCAGGTAAGCATCCTTTATGTCCAGGGACACCATAAAGTCCCCTTCTTCCAGATTCGCTATCACTGCTCTGAGTGACTCCATCTTGAACTTGAATTTTTGTATGTACAGGTTCAAAGATTTCAGATTTAGAATAGGTCTTACCGAGCCGTCCGGCTTCGGTACCACAAATAGCGTGGAGTAATACCCCTTTCCCTGTTGTAGGAGGGGTACCTTGACTATCACCTGCTGAGAAAACAGCTTGTGAATGGCTTCCAATACCGTCGCCCTGTCTGAGGGAGACGTTGGCAAAGCAGACTTTAGGAACCTGCGAGGGGGAGACTTCTCGAATTCCAACCTGTAACCCTGAGATACTACCTGCAGGATCCAGGGGTCCACCTGTGAGCAAGCCCACTGTGCGCTGAAATTCTTGAGTCGACCCCCCACCGCTCCTGAGTCCGCTTGTAAGGCCCCAGCGTCATGCTGAGGGCTTTGCAGAACCCTGAGAGGGCTTCTGTTCCTGGGCAGGGGCTGCTTGCTGCCCTCTCTTACCCCTTCCTCTGCCCCGAGGCAGATATGACTGTCCTTTTGTCCGCTTGTTCTTATAGGACCGAAAGGACTGCGGCTGAAAAGACGGTGTCTTTTTCTGTTGGGAGGGGGTCTGAGGTAAAAAGGTGGATTTTCCGGCAGTTGCCGTGGCCACCAGATCCGATAGACCGACGCCAAATAATTCCTCCCCTTTATACGGCAATACTTTCATATGTCGTTTGGAATCCGCATCACCTGACCACTGTCGCGTCCATAAACTCCTTCTGGCAGATATGGACATCGCATTTACTCTCGATGCCAGAGTGCAAATATCTCTCTGAGCATCTCGCATATAAAGGAAAGCATCCTTTAATTGCTCTATAGTCAATAAAATACTGTCCCTATCCAGGGTATCAATATTTTCAGTCAGGGAATCCAACCAGACGACCCCAGCACTGCACATCCAGGCTGAGGCGATGGCTGGTCGCAGTATAACACCAGTATGTGTGTATATACTTTTTAGGGTAGTTTCCTATCAGCTGGATCCCTGAGGGCGGCCGTATCAGGAGACGGTAACGCCACTTGTTTTGATAAGCGTGTGAGCGCCTTATCCACCCTAGGGGGTGTTTCCCAGCGCGCCCTAACCTCTGGCGGGAAAGGGTATAATGCTAATAACTTTTTTGAAATTAGCACTTTTCTATCTGGGTTAACCCACGCTTCATCACATACATCATTTAATTCCTCTGATTCAGGAAAAACTACAGGTAGTTTTTTCACCCCCCACATAATACCCCTTTTTGTGGTACTTGCAGTATCAGAGATATGCAAAGCCTCCTTCATTGCCGTGATCATATAACGTGTGGCCCTACTTGAAAATACGTTTGTTTCATCACCGTCGACACTAGATTCAGTGTCTGTGTCTGGGTCTGTGTCGACCGACTGAGGTAAAGGGCGCTTTACAGCCCCTGACGGTGTCTGAGACGCCTGGGCAGGTACTAACTGGTTTGCCGGCCGTCTCATGTCGTCAACTGATTTTTGTAATGTGCTGACATTATCACGTAATTCCATAAACAAAGCCATCCATTCCGGTGTCGACTCCCTGGGGGGTGACATCACCATTATCCGCAATTGCTCTGCCTCCACACCAACATCGTCCTCATACATGTCGACACACACGTACCGACACACAGCAGACACACAGGGAATGCTCTTATCGAAGACAGGACCCCACTAGCCCTTTGGGGAGACAGAGGGAGAGTTTGCCAGCACACACCCAAGCGCTATAATATATATGGGAACAACCTTATATAAGTGTTGTTCCTTATAGCAGCTTAAATATATCAAAATATCGCCAAAAAATGCCCCCCCTCTCTGTTTTACCCTGTTTCTGTAGTGCAGTGCAGGGGAGTCCTGGGAGCCTTCCTCACAGCGGAGCTGAGCAGGAAAATGGCGCTGTGTGCTGAGGAGAATAAGCCCCGCCCCCTATTTCGGCGGGCTTTTCTCCCGGAGTTTTAGATATCTGGCATGGGTTAAATACATACATATAGCCTCAATGGCTATATGTGATGTATTCTTTTGCCATAAAGGTATTAAATATTGCTGCCCAGGGCGCCCCCAGCAGCGCCCTGCACCCTCCGTGACCGCTTGGTGTGAAGTGTGTGACAACAATGGCGCACAGCTGCAGTGCTGTGCGCTACCTTCATGAAGACTGAAGAGCCTTCTGCCGCCTGTTTCCGGACCTTCAATCTTCAGCATCTGTAAGGGGGGTCGGCGGCGCGGCTCCGGGACGAACCCCAGGGTGAGACCTGTGTTCCGACTCCCTCTGGAGCTAATGGTGTCCAGTAGCCTAAGAATCCAATCCATCCTGCATGCAAGTGAGTTGAAATTCTCTCCCCTAAGTCCCTCGATGCAGTGAGCCTGTTGCCAGCAGGACTCACTGAAAATAAAAAACCTAAAAACTTTTTCTAAGCAGCTCTTTAGGAGAGCCACCTAGATTGCACCCTGCTCGGACGGGCACAAAAACCTAACTGAGGCTTGGAGGAGGGTCATAGGGGGAGGAGCCAGTACACACCACCTAATCCTAAAGCTTTATTTTTGTGCCCTGTCTCCTGCGGAGCCGCTATTCCCCATGGTCCTGACGGAGTCCCCAGCATCCACTTAGGACGTTAGAGAAACATATATGATGATAGCCACCAGCCAGTCAGAATAACATGACATCGGTGACAGTCTTGCCAAATATCACTGGCTCTATTGCTCAGACACAGGACCAAGAACCGGATCACCACATTACACAGTGTGCCTATACTTCTGAGTCAAATGTTCGCCAAGTTGGTCAAAATTGTTAACTGACCAATCAGATTGCCCCATTTGTAGCTAGCTTAAAAAGGTTCGCGTACGATAGTAAACTGAAGGTATCCGGATGATAGGTCGACAGACAATAGGTTGACATCATATGGTCAACATGTACAACAGGCGAAAGGTCGACATGCATTAATATCGATAGGTACAAAAGTTTGACCAGTACAAAAAGTTGACATGACAGTGGTCGCCATACAAATGTTCGGCACAAGGTTTTGGGGTTGTTGTTGTTGCTTTTTTCTTTTCTTTTTTTTTTTTGGGGGGGGGGGGGGGGGGGTTACATGGTTTCCCAACTTTTGCTTGATTTACTATCCATGTGGATTACGATTGGGAATAGCAACCTGTGGCGAATGCAGCGGTAGCGGAGCGAGCCACTTTGCCCGAAGCAAGCTTCGCTTCAAGCCCACGCTGGTGCATGTTGCCACTAACTGTGGTCACTTATGATGAAACATACAAAGTGACACCCAAAAAACTTGCGTCGACCATTGTCATTTTAACTTTTTGACCCTGTCGACCTTACGCACTGTTTACCTTTTACCTGCCGACCTTTTGACCCTGTCGACCTAATGAAAGACAACCATATGGGGTCGATCTAATGACTGTCCACCTTGACACTGTAGATCTTCTATACCATGTCCCAAACTGAAATAGCCAAGAAGCCATGTGACTGATCCAGGTGAATTATACCACTAACCGCATACTTTCATCATATAAATACATTACAGCCAATAGCATGCCATGCTTTTCGGCAATGGGACACACTCACATTGATAGTTAAACCCCTTCAAAATTAACCCCTGGCCATTTTGTACCTCAGGCCCTAAGTGATGGCCCTAACTTCCACTGAACTGATAGGCTGAATTCTCATGGCTATTGGTTCAGCCCACAAAATGGCTGCCCCCACTGAATTTAGGTGACAGGTCCACATTAATGCTATGGAAGTCTATGAAACGTGTCTCCTTTCCTGTGCAGACTTTGTATACACAGCAGAATCTTTGAATTCCAAACTTCCTCTTGTGAGGTCCGACTGAGATATATTGTCCAGTTTCTATGCGTTGTCTCAGCAGCAATAAAATGCTCAGGACTCACGTTGTACGCCTGTAATCTCATTTTAATATTGTCTATAAATTACCCTGCAATATACATGCTGTCTGGCACGTTGGTCTGAATACATATATATATTTAATGAGTACAGCTGAAAAACCAAAAGTCGCTCTCGCCGCTGGGGCTAAAAATGAAATGTATTTTGCATGTCTCCATGACATCACAAAACGCTCATCAGCAGCAGTGGTCGCAATTCCTCTCTATGGGGACTAATTCACTTAAGCGCAAAGCCGCGCTGGCAATAGATATCACTCAATAATAAGCAAAGATACACGGTGGAGTCACATTATTATGACCACCAGCTAATAGCCAGAGTAACCGCCGTGTGCAGCGCGGACAGCAGCTAGACGGGCTGAACTGTCATATTAGACACACGTCTGGAAGCCCTCAGGTTCATTGTGACGGTGAGCTGCTCCACTCTAGCGTGTTCGGTAGGCCCACACGCACCTTCGTAGCTGACGTTCACCACTCACATCAATGACACATGGTGCTCCGCAGTTTCCACGCCGGTTATACGCAATGGTGCCATTTGTCCAGTCACGATACACCTTCACCGCAGCAGCACGCGAACAGTTCACAAACTGCGTCGGTTTCAGGAATACTGCCACCCTTGGTCTGAAAGCCGATAATCGCCCCTTTCACCCATGGCAGCAACGATTGATTTGTGTGCAGACGGCCTATCACACACCTTACATACCCACCAAGCCAGCGCACGACACGTGACATACTTAATGGGCTACGCGCTGCTGACGTCAAATGTAGGATGTGGTCATAATAATGTGACTCGACCATGTATACGTACTGTAATTGCTGGAAATGTGCACACACTGCGCAGGGAGACAACGGGACCTTGTGCCTATCTGAACCAGCCCCTATGCTAATATTTCATTTCTTTATAAGAGACATGAAGGTTTTTGAATGTGGTAAGCAGATGCATAACAGTCAACTGTCTCTGGTTGTTCAATTAATCGTGGGCTGTCTGAGTTATCTGCCAGGAGCGCACAACGGTGTGGAAATCCCTAAGAGTTAGGTTTTCTGTCCAGTAAACCACAACTGGCACTTTAATCAGTAACTCTCAGTAAGGGGTAACTGCCAGGTATCATTACACCCAGCTGAGATTCCTCATGCCCCCCAGGCCATGTCACTTCATGACAATACGAAGCAATTCCAGCAAGTACCTGAAACATTCTCAACTGATAAACATCTAACGGTCGTTCAACTGGAATCCAGAGAGTGGCAGTAGATGACACTCTGTGGGAGATGTATCAAAGCTTGGAGAGAGATGAAGAGGAGAGAGATGAAGTACCAGTCAGCAGCTGTCATTTTACAGTTTGTTTTTTTAAATGACAAAAGCTGATTTGTTTGTACTTTCTCTCTCTCCGCATTCTCTCTCCAAGCTTTGATAAATCTCCCCCTATATGAGTAATCTGCTGTTACAAAGCACCTATTGTCTAATTAGCATAAATATTTTGCATGCAGTCTTAAGTGATGACCTAAAATAATCTAGTTTTAAGAGACATTAGTCAAACCAGTACTATCCAGCTAAGGGGGAACTATAAGTCCCAGCTTTGCCTAGCCACTGGTAGTGCCACAGTGGGTGAAGATTTCCTCGCTGCCTAATCCAATTCTAAAGCAAGTGGGGACATTTATGAAAACTGGCGCACAGGCACCAAACAGATACATTTTAGTACTATAATTTAGAAAAGCAAAGCAAATATCTGATTGACTGCTATGGATTATATAGTATATTTTTTGCAATTAGTTTATTAGTCATTTTGATTACCTGCTAATTGACCCATAAGAGGTTTTAATTGACAGTCCAATTTTGGGTACACAATAAACTTTAACACTTATTTAATAGTGGGTTGTAGTTATATTTTACATTGAATTACATGAAAAATATAGATTTGTTTTCCCCTTAATGCTCTGCACTTGCCTAATTCCACAATAAATGACAAAATAAAATATTCTATTACTATTGTGCAAGCATTTTAATGAGTTAAAGGCATTCTGCTCAGTGGGTGGCACTGCTCTGTGTACTGAAGTTAATTAAGTTTACCTCAGCGAGACAAAATGGCTGCTCTCATTCATTCACTAATAACCAATCTAAATAAGCAGTGAAATAAAGTAGTTTATGGTGAACAAAATGTCACCTTGTTTTACTTAACATATGTAGAAAAATAAAGCAAACATCCACTTAATAAAATAGGTATATTTCCTCCTTATACAAATTTCTCATGTTTCAACCTCATTAATTAAACATTGCATTCAATAATGAGTAGTAAATAAGTCTGGTTACCCGTGAGAAATGAAGGGAGTTCAGTGAGTACGTAATTCCAAATTTAAGATGTCGTCTGGAAATTTAGGGTAAAACCTGACAGCTCGTCTCATGTAAAGGGGCTCAGGGGAATTAACAGCAGCTCGGGCAATCTATAATTACCTTAAATGTGACACTCTGAGAGTTACGTCATCCATCACTAGGCAAGAAATATCTTTTACATGTTTATTCTGGTGTAATGCTGTATGTCCAGTGAGCCTGTGTCTGACAATGTCTCTTTTCATTAGAGAGAAGTAGGTCTCATTAGTCGAGGAATGAGGGCCGTACCATTGCAGGACCCCCCAACCGCTGTAAATCAGGGCCTGGCCGCCCTTCTCACCACCCGGGCCTAATGGAAACTCATGGGAACTTAAATATCCTGTTTCTCACTGTAAACAGTCACACTGGATTGCCATGCTGGGCTGGTAATGTATGACATCAACTGTTTGCTTTATATGCCATTGCTGCAGAAATTAAAGGGACATTACTCCAAGAACATCAACTACCGGAAAGAATTATACTTTAGAAGAATTTTCTTTCCAAACAGTTCTAAGGGCATGGATGACTGAAAACTTGCGCACAAGTCCGTTTTGCGGTGGGGTGTATGATATTCCGCACTGTGCATGCTCATCGCCAAGAAGACGCAACCATGAGCAACTACGAGCGGTTCAGACTTGGACGCATCTCAGTTGCATCTCCACTTGCGGCTAAATGAGCGTAACTGCGCGGTAACGGGTCACATGTAGGCTGAGTGCGGTCGTGCCGTGGCCACGTAGGCAGAATAGGGGGCTTTTGCAAGTAGAGCGTACACAGAGACCCTTCAGATTTTTGGGTGGATCTCTTGCAGTGGGTACAGGGCTGAAGCAGGACACGGTCATTAGGTCGACCACACTTAGGTTGACAGTCATTAGGTCGACAACTATTGGTCGACATGCATTAGGTCGACATGCGTTTTTCACATTTTTGGAACTTTTTCATACTTTACAATCCACGTGGACTACGACTGGGAATAGTATCCTTGTGAGGGGACATGGCGCACTAATTGGGGTTCCCGGTAACTCTACGAAGAAAATGACACCATTTAAAAAAAAACTTGCCGAAGCATGGCGAGCGAAGTGAGCCATGCAAGGGGACACGGTGCACTAATTGGGGTTCCCCGTCACCTTATGATGAAAACGGCACAAAAAAAGGTAAGAAAAACCCTCATGTCGACATTTTTCCATGTCGACATTGTTCATGCCTACCTAATGGCTATGTCGACCCATTTCGTGTGTCGACCTAGTCACTGTCGACCAATGACTGTCGACCTAATGCATGTCAACCCTATGACCCATTCCCAACCGAAGCAAATGTGACAGTGATTATGGTTATGTTCACGAGCAGTTGTGTGGCTGCATAGATGCATATAATTCTGCATACAGGCGAAGATCCGCATTTAGTTTTGTGCATACAGAGCAAATGCGGCCGACTTCCATGCAACTCCGAATCAGCCCCTGGTGGCTTATGTTCTCGCTTGTCATCCATGGTGTTGGTTGGGAGAGGCCTGTATGGCACATTTGGGGTAAGAGCTTGGATTCATCTATCACCCTGATCCTAGCCCTCATTTCTCATGTTTGTTGCTGTCTCCAGCTGATCCGTATGGCTATATCCAAATAAATCTATTTATGTCCAGATAAGCAATATGATGAGTGATGGGAGTAACCGGACACTTCTGGACTTACTGATCTGGGAATAAAGATTACAGTTTCGGAGTTCACACGGCCTAGAAAGGCAAAGCAAAAGAAAGCCAGGCCCACAGACACCAGCAGAACGCACTGGCTATATTATCATGAAAAAAATAATGCTGAATTTTTGCGTAGGGACAAAGATCTACAAGCCATATCGGAGCAGGTTCCCAAGCTCCTACTGTAGCCTCTCGCTCCGTGTGTCTGCGCACTAAACGGTAACTATGAGGCACGTGCAAATGTAGCAATGTTTTACCATCCTAAAATCCTGCGAGATTCCATAGGCAAAATCAATCAGCCCCATACAAAGCATATACAAAAATGTACAGTAACCCATAGCAACCAAAACATTTTGTGCAGTACACAGCTTACACTAATAAGTCCATGTACCATACAGAGGGACATGTCAGAGTTTGACATATTAGTAATAACAACAAGCACTGCTTTAAGTAGAATACCTCCTTGCAATGAAACAAAGCTCTTTGTACATAACCTGTAACCCCACACGTAAACAGCCTTCTTCAATACAACACACAAATACAAAAAGTACAAAGCAGGTAAAATAAAAGTAACAATCATGGTACAAGAATGGATAAACACTCGTATGATCAATGGTAAGAAACGCTCCACATGTGTCGCGTATTACATCCATTTTCTAATTCATCTAACAGAGTCCATTATTCATCATCTCCTGGGTTTAAAAATAACAAGTTATCAATGAGATCCATTTGTACATTCATTTCTCAATTTGCCCTGAACAAACACAGCCTTACACTTCCCTGCACATTTCTTATCCAAATACTCAGACAATGGAGTTTATTTACCAACTACTGTTCAGCTGCCGGGGAAAGAGGGTAAGGCCGGTATGCCGCTGTCCGTTTTCACAGCCGCTACCTCATCACACAGCTAGCACTTCAGGTTATTATTACAGCCTACAACGTGGCTGGACACAACTCACAAGCTTACACTAATGAGAGCTTCAAGCCTAAGGCCTGCATTGAGAACGCGCAGTTCAGTGTAACCCTGTGCAACTGGGCTTTTCCTAGCATGTCTTCTTGTGCAACATTAACGTTTCCAGATCAATTAGCTAGATGTTATGCATTCTCTGTGTAGACAGTGTATAGAGCCATCAATGAATTACATATATATCAGTTAATATAATGGAACACCTGTTTTGTGCATTCATCTTGCAGAACATCAGTCTATATTTTAAATATACACATTAGACAGCATTGGATGTATCATCTTACTGCGGTCGGCTAAACAATAAGCCACTTGTCTGTGCTGCATGAGTGAATACAGTATGCATACAAGCCAACCAGGGCCCAAATTCAAAGGTTTAAAGAACAACCAGATAGTGGGCGGGATGTACTAATGTACATCGCCGCCCTGCGCCACGATGCTGATCGCATATGTACTAACATATGCGATCAGCATTGCGGAGGACAGCTCTTCCGATAAGAGCTGTCCTCCGCGATGCACAGCGGCAGCCTGACTTCCGGGATTTGGCCCCAAAAGTCAGTCTGCGCATGCGGCCGCAGGGCATGCTGGGAGGGATCCGATCGGATCCCTCACACAGCGCCGCGGAGAGAAGCCCATAGGCTTCTATGGACTATCGCCAGATAAAGCTGGCGAACCCCGCCGCGGCGCTGACCTGGCGGCCGGGGGATAGTACATCAGGAAAATGCGGTAAACAGGCGGTTTACCGCATTTTCCGCTTAGTACATCCCGCCCATTACATCTTAGGGTGTGTACACATGGTGAGATCCCTGCTGTGTTCGATTTTGACTATGCGATTTCCCTTAAACTCACCCAGAGCCCAGATAGCACAGATTGTACAGATTTTGACTATCTGTGCTTGAGATTTTGTCTATGTCCGATTTTGACTATACTTTGTACTAGATTGTACACTAGATAGTCAAGATTGACTTGCCTGCACAGTCTATCTAACCTTACGATACCGACCCCACGGGAGCGCGCATCGGGATCGAATCTGTATCGCAAGCTGCCTAACACCATGAGATATGCACTAACTTTTCATAAGATTTTGACTATATAGTCAAAATCTCACAGATTTATCTCACCGTGTGTACACACCCTGAATGTGTTAGCCGGTACTATCTGAGGGGCGGATGATGGACAATTACACTTTTACCTTAATCTGTTTACGTTGTATCCTACAGGAGAAACTTTTAATCCTTTCAGACCTACAGATGGTGTAACCCTTGTGTCTCCGCACTACAGTTACCAGGTAGTCATTGATGTAAGAGCTATAAATTACCTTCTGCTCATCAGATCAGTACATAAATCAGCTTGCGGTGACTCCATGTCATCAGCACTGGAACTGGGCAGCCGCTGGGTGTGGATCGTTGGGTTGACAGTAACTAGGTCGACAGTCATTAGGTCAACCACTATCGGTCAACAGTGACTAGGTCGACACCTGAAATAGGTCGACAAGGTCATTAGGTAGACATGGGGAAAGGTCGGCATGAGGTTTTTTTTTTTAATGGTGTCATTTTCTTCGTACAGTGACTGGGAAACCCAATTAGTGCACCGTGTCCCCTCGCAAGGTTACTATTCCCAATCATAGTCCACGTGGATCGTAAAGTATGAAAAAGTAAAAAAATTAAAAAATGTGAAAAACTCATATCGACCTTTTCATGTGTCGTCCTTTGCCCTGTTGTGACCTAGTGACCATGTCGACTTAATGAGTGTCAACCTAAAGACCGGATAACGCAGCCACTACATTAAGGGAAACCTAGGTGGTTGCTTAGGGGGTACCTGAAACACTGAGCGAGTGACAAAATGTTTTTAATACCCCCCACGGTGACCCCACAAGGAGCGCCAGCCACATACCGTTGTTAAACCAGCATGGCAATGTTACACTGAGAGTCTGGCTCCTGGATAGGATGACACAAGCGCCATACTTCCAGTGCAAGGAAGAGAGGGGGTGCCGCACAGCAGTTATTCTTTTATTTAAAATATTCCAGAGGACCAATTAGTTCTGGGTCTACTTGATTATACCGCATTAAAGAAAACAAATGTCATTCTTATTTTTGTCCACCTATATTTATATTTGCATGTTCTTTTTATTATATCCGAATCTATGCCTTTACATTGGCTTCTCCCGACTCATTTCAGGCTCCCGGCTTGCACAGTGTCACCATACCTGGTATAAAGGCAGCGGCTGTGGTTACCAGGCTCAGAGGCAGGA
This sequence comes from Pseudophryne corroboree, assembly GCF_028390025.1. NCBI lineage: Eukaryota > Metazoa > Chordata > Amphibia > Anura > Myobatrachidae > Pseudophryne > Pseudophryne corroboree. Next base: position 430,740,982 of record NC_086452.1, on the reverse strand, counting down.
AGCAGGGAAATCGCTGGAATAACTTTGTATACTTTAACCGTTGCATACAGGAGATGTTAAGTAACAGAAGTGTTTCAAATAGTTCAAACATTTAAAAAAAAATACCCTAAGAGGATAATTGGTGTGGTCATGTGACGCAGTGCTTCTGATTGTCTTTAGTCATTGGCTGTTTATGATCACAGGAAATCCTCAGAGAGGCCGCGTTCAGCCAATTTGTTTCAGGGATCCAGGATGTGCCACTATGTACACAGTGAAAGGTAGCACCTCTTATCTCAAGTGGCTGAGTAGGTGGCACTCTGCCTGCGTACGGGGTATTCAGAGAGAGACCTGTGTTATCTCTGGCCATCTATCCGCATCTCCTTCTGTGCTCAGTGTCCCCTGATTATTTATACAAGTGTTCATTTAATCCGTGCATTGAGTCCCGAGCAATATCCATGTCTTGTTTATTTTTCCACAACAGAATGTTGGCAAGCGCTTGTCGGAATTGGCAGAAGCCACGTCTGGGGACTGAATCCATACAGCGCTATCTGTACTTTAAGGCTTGAGAAGCCCGTGGGGTCCTTTTTGGAAGGGGGGGGAACACAGTTGGTTCTTTGTGACTAAGAGAATTGGGAGACAAAGCGGCTTATTGAATAGAGTGGTACAAAGCACAATAATGTGCAAGTTAGACCTCTGCATTAACAGCCGTGTACCCAGTCTAATGGAAGCTGGTATTGGATTGCTAGGTAGGGGGTTGCAGCACAGGCAGCAAATTACTGTCAAAATTGCGGTATCACACATGTTTGATCTTGTTTGCAGACATAGGTTAAGGAAGGTCACGTGCTACCCCTTACACTGCTCTTACAAGCCCTGATAAATCCACGTTAGAGATGCACAATCATATACGGTTTGTAGTCCTGTGCTCCAAAGCCCCAAGGTTCTGAGGATACTGTAAAGTTTCTAACCAGAGGTGTGTTCCTTGCCACAGCAGATTGGGTCTTGCAACAGATCGCAACGATTTGCCATACAGGAACAACAAATAGCGCATATCGCCTAATGTTTATGCCCAATTGCATGTGACCCGCGTCATCTTCTGGTCAGCCGTGCAGCGTGTGCAACCAGAAGATGCCACATGCCATCCGGAGCAGTATAATGATGGACGGAACGAGATGTCGTTCCGCCGTTCATTACATCGGGCAAGGTGTACCGGCAAACTTGTATGGTCCGTGGTGAAGGGAAATCGCCCTGACCATTGGCACTATTGCCAGTCATGCATGTGTGTGACCTGCCTTACATAAACTCTCATGAGTAGGTCCTCCTCATCTCTTAAGGTGCGTACACACGTTGCGATGTGCATAGCACCCGACATTGACTATGCAATGGGGACCTGAGCCCAGCACCACCAATATAGTCTACTACGGGCACTCTTAACATCGTTGTAAGGGGCGACGCCCCCTTAACCCCTGCACGCAGGTGATGCATGAAATCTTTGTATTTTATGCAACAGGCTACGCCCCCTGAACCCCTGCATGCCCTTCGGCCGTGCTATATGTGTATTATATGGAGTATTACATCATAATTGTGTTAGTGGTTAAATACTGCACGGTCAAAGGGCGTGTGATGGTCAAGAGGGCGTAGCTTCTTGCAATGGCGTGAACAGTGGGCGCAGGGCACGATGAATCACATAGTGTAGTACATTCCCTGGTTTGTAATGCAGAAGGGCAGTCCCTGCTACAGGCTCGGCCAGCGTTATAAAATAAGAATTTACTTACCGATAATTCTATTTCTCATAGTCCGTAGTGGATGCTGGGGACTCCGAAAGGACCATGGGGGATAGCGGCTCCGCAGGAGACTGGGCACAAAAGTAAAAAGCTTTAGGACTACCTGGTGTGCACTGGCTCCTCCCCCTATGACCCTCCTCCAAGCCTCAGTTAAGATACTGTGCCCGGACGAGCGTACACAATAAGGAAGGATCTTGAATCCCGGGTAAGACTCATACCAGCCACACCAATCACACCGTACAACTTGTGATCTGAACCCAGTTAACAGTATGATAACAGAAGGAGCCTCTGAAAAGATGGCTCACAACAACAAAAACCCGATTTTTGTAACAATAACTATGTACAAGTAATGCAGACAATCCGCACTTGGGATGGGCGCCCAGCATCCACTACGGACTATGAGAAATAGAATTATCGGTAAGTAAATTCTTATTTTCTCTAACGTCCTAGTGGATGCTGGGGACTCCGAAAGGACCATGGGGATTATACCAAAGCTCCCAAACGGGCGGGAGAGTGCGGATGACTCTGCAGCACCGAATGAGAGAACTCCAGGTCCTCCTCAGCCAGGGTATCAAATTTGTAGAATTTAGCAAACGTGTTTGCCCCTGACCAAGTAGCTGCTCGGCAAAGTTGTAAAGCCGAGACCCCTCGGGCAGCCGCCCAAGATGAGCCCACTTTCCTTGTGGAATGGGCTTTTACAGATTTTGGCTGTGGCAGGCCTGCCACAGAATGTGCAAGCTGAATTGTACTACAAATCCAACGAGCAATCGTCTGCTAAGAAGCAGGAGCACCCAGCTTGTTGGGTGCATACAGGATAAACAGCGAGTCAGATTTTCTGACTCCAGCCGTCCTGGAAACATATATTTTCAGGGCCCTGACTACGTCCAGCAACTTGGAATCCTCCAAGTCCCTAGTAGCCGCAGGCACCACAATAGGTTGGTTTAAGTGAAATGCTGAAACCACCTTAGGTAGAAATTGAGGACGAGTCCTCAATTCTGCCCTGTCCATATGAAAAATTAGGTACGGGCTTTTATAGGATAAAGCCGCCAATTCTGATACACGCCTGGCTGAAGCCAGGGCTAACAGCATCACCACTTTCCATGTGAGATATTTCAAGTCCACAGTGGTGAGTGGTTCAAACCAATGTGATTTTAGGAATCCCAAAACTACATTGAGATCCCAAGGTGCCACTGGAGGCACAAAAGGAGGCTGTATATGCAGTACTCCCTTCACAAACGTCTGAACTTCAGGAACAGAAGCTAGTTCTTTTTGGAAGAATATCGACAGGGCCGAAATTTGAACCTTAATGGACCCTAATTTGAGGCCCATAGACAATCCTGTTTGCAGGAAATGCAGGAATCGACCCAGTTGAAATTCCTCTGTAGGGGCCTTCCTGGCCTCGCACCACGCAACATATTTACGCCAAATACGGTGATAATGTTGTACGGTTACATCCTTCCTGGCTTTGATCAGGGTAGGGATGACTTCATCCGGAATGCCTTTTTCCTTCAGGATCCGGCGTTCAACCGCCATGCCGTCAAACGCAGCCGCGGTAAGTCTTGGAACAGACATGGTCCCTGCTGGAGCAGGTCCTGTCTTAGAGGTAGAGGCCACGGTTCTTCCGTGAGCATCTCTTGAATTTCCGGGTACCAAGTCCTTCTTGGCCAATCCGGAGCCACGAGTATAGTCTTTACTCCTCTCCTTCTTATGATTCTCAGTACTTTTGGTATGAGAGGAAGAGGAGGGAACACATACACTGACCGGTACACCCACGGTGTTACCAGAGCGGCCACAGCTATTGCCTGAGGGTCCCTTGACCTGGAGCAATATCTGTCCAGTTTTTTGTTGAGGCGAGACGCCATCATGTCCACCTTTGGTTTTTCCCAACGGTTTACAATCATGTGGAAGACTTCTGGGTGAAGTCCCCACTCCCCCGGGTGGAGATCGTGTCTGCTGAGGAAGTCTGCTTCCCAGTTGTCCACTCCCGGAATGAACACTGCTGACAGTGCTATCACATGATTTTCCGCCCAGCGAAGAATCCTTGCCACTTCCGTCATTGCCCTCCTGCTTCTTGTGCCGCCCTGTCTGTTTACGTGGGCGACTGCCGTGATGTTGTCCGACTGGATCAATACTGGCTGACCCTGAAGCAGAGGCCTTGCCTGACTTAGGGCATTGTAAATGGCCCTTAGTTCCAGGATATTTATGTGAAGTGACATTTCCATGCTTGACCACAAGCCCTGGAAATTTTTTCCCTGTGTGACTGCTCCCCAGCCTCTCAGGCTGGCATCCGTGGTCACCAGGACCCAATCCTGAATGCCGAATCTGCGGCCCTCTAGGAGATGAGCACTCTGTAACCACCACAGGAGAGACACCCTTGTCCTTGGAGACAGGGTTATCCGCTGATGCATTTGAAGATGCGATCCGGACCATTTGTCTAGCAGAACCAACTGAAAAGTTCTTGTGTGGAATCTGCCGAATGGAATCGCTTCGTAAGAAGCCACCATCTTTCCCAGGACCCTTGTGCACTGATGCACTGACACCTGGCCTGGTCTTAGGAGCTTCCTGACTAGGTCGGATAACTCCTTGGCTTTCTCTTCCGGGAGAAACACCTTTTTCTGTACTGTGTCCAGAATCATCCCTAGGAACAGCAGACGTGTCGTCGGAATCAGCTGCGATTTTGGAATATTTAGAATCCATCCGTGCTGTCGTAGTACTATTTGAGATAGTGCTACTCCGACCTCTAACTGTTCTCTGGACCTTGCCCTTATCAGGAGATCGTCCAAGTAAGGGATAATTAAGACGCCTTTTCTTCGAAGAAGAATCATCATTTCGGCCATTACCTTGGTAAAGACCCGGGGTGCCGTGGACAATCCAAACGGCAGCGTCTGAAACTGATAGTGACAGTTCTGTACCACAAACCTGAGGTACCCTTGGTGAGAAGGGCAAATTGGGACATGGAGGTAAGCATCCTTGATGTCCAGAGACACCATGTAGTCCCCTTCTTCCAGGTTCGCTATCACTGCTCTGAGTGACTCCATCTTGAATTTGAACCTTTTTATGTAAGTGTTCAAGGCTTTCAGATTTAAAATGGGTCTCACCGAGCCGTCCGGCTTCGGTACCACAAACAGCGTGGAGTAATACCCCTTTCCCTGTTGTAGGAGGGGTACCTTGATTATCACTTGCTGGGAATACAGCTTGTGAATGGCTTCCAATACCGCCTCCCTGTCGGGGGTAGACGTTGGTAAAGCAGACTTCAGGAACCGGCGAGGGGGAGACGTCTCGAATTCCAATTTGTACCCCTGAGATACTACCTGCAGGATCCAGGGGTCCACTTGCGAGTGAGCCCACTGCGCGCTGAAAATCTTGAGACGGGCCCCCACCGTGCCTGAGTCCGCTTGTAAGGCCCCAGCGGTCATGCTGAGGACTTGGCAGAAGCGGGGGAGGGCTTCTGTTCGTGGGAAGATGCTGTCTGTTGCAGTCTTTTTCCCCTTCCTCTGCCCCGGGGCAGATATGAGTGGCCTTTTGCCCGCTTGCCCTTATGGGGACGAAAGGACTGAGCCTGAAAAGACGGTATCTTTTTCTGCTGCGAGGTGACTTGGGGTAAAAAGGTGGATTTCCCAGCCGTTGCCGTGGCAACCAGGTCCGATAGACCGCCCCCAAATAACTCCTCCCCTTTATACGGCAATACTTCCATATGCCGTTTGGAATCCGCATCCCCTGACCACTGTCGCGTCCATAATCCTCTTCTGGCAGCAATGGACATCGCACTTACTCTTGATGCCAGAGTGCAAATGTCTCTCTGTGCATCTCGCATATATAGGAATGCATCCTTTAAATACTCTATAGTCAATAATATATTGTCCCTGTCCAGGGTATCAATATTTTCAGTCAGGGAATCCGACCAAGCCACCCCAGCACTGCACATCCAGGCTGAGGCGATTGCTGGTCGTAGTATAATACCAGTATGTGTGTATATACTCTTAAGGATATTTTCCAGCTTTCAATCAGCTGGTTCCTTTAGGGCGGCCGTATCAGGAGACGGTAACGCCACTTGTTTTGATAAGCGTGTGAGCGCCTTATCCACTCTAGGGGGTGTTTCCCAACGCGCTCTAACCTCTGGCGGGAAAGGGTATAATGCCAATAATTTTTTTAGAAATTAGCAGTTTCTTATCGGGGGAAACCCACGCTTCATCACACACCTCATTTAATTCATCTGATTCGGGAAAAACTACGGGTAGTTTTTTCACACCCCACATAATACCCTTTTTTGTGGTACTTGTAGTATCAGAAATGTTCAAAACCTCCTTCATTGCCGTGATCATGTAACGTGTGGCCCTACTGGAAAATACGTTTGTTTCCTCACCGTCGACACTGGAGTCAGTGTACGTGTCTGTGTCTGTATCGACCTGAGGTAACGGGCGCTTTATAGCCCCTGACGGTGTTTGAGACGCCTGTACAGGTATTAACTGATTTGCCGGCTGTCTCATGTCGTCAACAGTCTTTTGTAACGTGCTGACACTATCACGTAAATCTTTCCATAAGACCATCCAGTCAGGTGTCGACTCCCTAGGGGGTGACATCACTAACACAGGCAATTGCTCCGCCTCCACACCATTTTCCTCCTCATACATGTCGACACAACGTACCGACACACAGCACACACACAGGGAATGCTCTGATAGAGGACAGGACCCCACTAGCCCTTTGGGGAGACAGAGGGAGAGTTTGCCAGCACACACCAGAGCGCTATATATATACAGGGATAACCTTATATAAGTGTTTTTCCCTAATATAGCTTTTCTATGCCAATTTAGTGCCCCCCTCTCTTTGTTTTACCCTGTTTCTGTAGTGCAGGACTGCAGGGGAGAGTCAGGGAGCCTTCCTCCAACGGAGCTGTGAGGAAAAATGGCGCCAGTGTGCTGAGGAGATAGGCTCCGCCCCCTTCACGGCAGCCTTTCTCCCGCTTTTCTATGGAAATTTGGCAGGGGTTAAATGCATCCATATAGCCCAGGAGCTATATGTGATGTATTTTTTGCCAACAAAAAAGGTGTTTTATTGCGTCTCAGGGCGCCCCCCCCAGCGCCCTGCACCCTCAGTGACCGGAGTGTGAAGTGTGAATGAGAGCAATGGCGCACAGCTGCGGTGCTGTGCGCTACCTTATAGAAGACAGGACGTCTTCTGCCGCCGATTTTCCGGACCTCTTCAGTCTTCTGGCTCTGTAAGGGGGCCGGCGGCGCGGCTCCGGGATCCATCCATGGCTGGGCCTGTGATCGTCCCTCTGGAGCTAATGTCCAGTAGCCTAAGAAGCCCAATCCACTCTGCACGCAGGTGAGTTCGCTTCTCTCCCCTTAGTCCCTCGATGCAGTGAGCCTGTTGCCAGCAGGTCTCACTGAAAATAAAAAACCTACTTTAAACTTTTCCACTAAGCAGCTCAGGAGAGCCCCTTAGCCTGCACCCGTCTCGTTCGGGCACAAAAATCTAACTGAGGCTTGGAGGAGGGTCATAGGGGGAGGAGCCATTGCACACCAGGTAGTCCTAAAGCTTTTTACTTTTGTGCCCAGTCTCCTGCGGAGCCGCTATCCCCCATGGTCCTTTCGGAGTCCCCAGCATCCACTAGGACGTTAGAGAAAATGAGTTAGTGGTGTATGCATGATAAAGTACCAGATTAGTGGCAGCAATGCACTGCAGAGAATACAGCCCAGTCCTGTGCAGTATATTGTATCATATGTATAGTTGCACAATGTAGAACCTGATCCATAGAGAAGGGGCTGGCCGTTGGCAGTGGGACCCACCCAGGGTTGCCCTGTACACTGAGGGCATGCATCCAGCAGGGTAGTGTTTGATAGTATTATATATATTACATAAACACTATGTGTGACACCCAGTTAACAACTGCGCCCCACTGGCTGTACCACAGCAGTACAAAGACTATGCAATAACATGTTTGCTATCTAACAGTACCTGAAGCAATGATATTGTCCCTACTACACCAGCACCAGGCAGTCACCACGCTGTGTGTACAGCAGCAGCCGGCAGAGCACACTGGAAACCCTGCCCCCGTGATGTCACTGCTGCTCCCAGCAACACCCGGCAGCCACCACGCTGTGTGTACAGCAGCAGCCGGCAGAGCACACTGGAAACCCTGCCCCCGTGATGTCACTGCTGCCCCCAGCAACACCCGGCAGCCACCACGCTGTGTGTACTGCAGCAGCCGCCAGGGCACAGCGGAAGGCCCAACCCCGTGATGTCACCGGCCGCCGTTGTCAAGCCATTGGCTGCGGCTGGTGTCCGTCACTCACGCCGCTCCTTCCGCGCTGTGTGTTCCACCGGGATCTGGGCCAAGTATAGGTGGCACGATGCAACGCAGCTGCCACCCTCCGCATGCCACACCCTGCAGCCGCCATCGTCCCAGCGGCATATGGCTGCAGCCTGTGTACTGGATGTGGCCCAGTGGCTGTGTTACCTGTGGAGGGGGGATAGGAAGGGGAGCCGCGCTGTATCCCCCCCGCTTATGGAGCGGTCACCACCGCGGCATATGGCTGCAGCCTGTGTATCTGGCCCAGGGCTAGTAATGATGTGGACCTGTGGGGGGGGGGGGGGGGGGGGGGGGGGTTTCTGGGTGTAGTATGGAATGCCGGCGGTCGGGCTCCCGGCGACCAGCATACCGGCGCCGGGAGCCCGACCGCCGGCTTACCGACAGTGTGGCGAGCGCAAATGAGCCCCTTGCGGGCGCGGTGGCGCGCTACTTTATTCTCCCTCCAGGGGGGTCGTGGACCCCCACGAGGGAGAATAAGTGTTGGTATGACGGCTGTCGGGATTCCGGCGCCGGTATACTGTGCGCCAGGATCCCGACATCCGGCATACTGAAGACCACCCGGAGTTTCTAGCTCACA